>NC_079452.1:43039503-43279503 GCF_903798145.1 Danio aesculapii | reverse complement strand
GTCGAGCAGAAATGTTCGACTATATGCGCGCTTAAGGACAGATAAACGTGACGTTGACGCACAATAACACGGCGACGTACAAGACGAGGAACACAAAAACACATTAATAACACATTAATAAATAATACCAAGTTTTAACACATCTGCTACATTCCAGTGGAGCCTCCGTTGCGCTCTACCACAGCTGGCAAAACTTTCTGAAGGTGGTTTAAACACCAAATAAGTGTTTTAAATTATGTTAGTCTCCTTATTTCTTTCCGTTTTATTTTAAATATTATAAATGTTTAAAGTTTTAGGTAAAGACGTCAAAATATGCCCACACATGCAAGCTAAACTAGATCATATCTGAGTCATCATGCTTTATTACCCAACCAAAATCAGCGAGGAAAAAATAAATGTTTTAAATTAAATTATATTTAAATGTTAAATTAAATAAAAAAAAAATAATTTAAAATTTAAATGCCATTTAAAAATAGTTGCTAAAATTAATGTGTTACTTACTTACATTTTTAGGCATTAGCCAAACAGAAAGCCTGTCGGTAAATCCACACGCACTAAATAGCCTACCTTTTTCTTTTATAACACTGTAAACTTTGCAGGTCGATCATCTTCAAACGCAAAAGGCATTTTTAAGTGTCCTAACTTGACTGCTGCTGTAGAATGGGATGTTTTTTTACATAACTTTAAACGTGTGCTTTAGCTATGTCAAAATGAAAGCAAATTTTTTAAGGGCTCTGCGTTTTGTCAATTGTATAGCTTTAATAATAATAATAATAATAATGGATATAACAAATTATAATATTATAGTATAGACATTTTTACTAGGCTACTTTAATATTAATCCCTAACTGAAAAACGAATGTGAAAATGACTGGCAGCTGTGCTAAAATTAATATAATGGCAAATTTCTTCTGCGTTTTTCCCTTTATAGCTCAATAGTTTTATTCAAAGAATATAGTTCTCTCTTCAACTTTCAGGTTTGAGGTGGGGGAAGAAATGGCAGAGGCAATTCAAATGTACCATCTCTAAATTAAAAAAGGCCACTTACGCGGCATCTGTGTGTAAAGATTATTACCTTATTTTTATTTTATTATTATTATTTATTTATTCATTCATTCATTCGTCATTCATTTTCTTTTTGGCTTAGTCCCTTTATTAGTCTGTAATTGCCACAGCGGAATGAACCGTCAACTTATCCAGCATAAGTTTTACGCAGAGGATGCCAGGAGGGCCAGCTGGGGCTTCGGGACGGAGTGAAAGGAGAGGCAGGACTTTGCCCCGAGTCTGGGAAAGATGGCTTGCCGTCATTACACTAGTTTTCCGATGGCACACGAGTTACATGCGCCAAACACATGAACAAATAAATTAATAAATAAGGGAAAGAAAACATCTAGCCTTATAGGCTGAGTTCTTTTTGATTATAATCGCCGTTAAGTTTCCATTTTAAATGTAAGGCTGTTGCAAAAAATAATAAAATTGCTTAAAATAATACAATTTTAATTTATAAGTGACTTTGCTGCGTCCCCCTTGATGTTTCAATAACGCATAATAATCTATACACCATATTAAAGACACTTAAATAGACATGATTTCGGCCTCACTGATGCCCATTAACTCCTGACAGACAAGCTTTTGGTTATGAGAAGGGGGAAGGGGTCTCCACTATTAAGTGTTTTTCACAAACATGAATACACAAAATCCAAAACTCCTATAGGACGGATGGCGTAACAAAACCTATGCGTTTAAAAACGAAACCGCATTAAATATGGGGCCTTATGAAAATGAATGTTTCTATCTTTTGAACGGTGACGGCATAATATCATGGAATTACTTTCAATAGCAAAATAAAAAACATCTCAAGGAAGAACGGACAAAAGAAAGTTTCACTTCTATCACTCTTTAAAAGTTTTGGTTTGGTTCATTGTAAATGCTCAGTCTCGTTATGAGCTGATCTTCATTTCTCTGTGTTGGTGGAATAAAGCAGGCGAGTCAGCCGCACCAATTTATGAGCAGACAGAGCAGGATTCTCGCGATGACCACCAGCGCAATTCAGCTCTTTGTTATGAGCCGTAGTTTCAGTGTAAACTTAGTAAAGGTGAGTTTCTTTGGCGATGATGTGTACAGTGTTAGATTTTATATTTAGCGGACATTTGCGCTGAGCACGCGGTGAATGCAACGCAACAAGATTCGGGCACCTTCTCCGAAAACACTCGATTGATCTCAGCTGGTGGATCAACATTTACCTCATGTTATGATCGCTGTCATCTGCGCCATTATTATTATTATTATAACTTTAGGGGAGGTTTGCAAACCTGTGCACTTTTCACTCTTCAGCCGTTTGTATTTCCTGCAGTAACAAAAGCTCCCTGTTCATTATATTCAGACACACAAATGCTCCCAAATATATTATGAGGGCGCATAGATTAAATTTCGGGCGCTCATGCGACCAAAATGGTTGCAATTTCGAGCCCTGTAGTATAAGGACATGTATTCAGACCACAACTGAACGTTTGAAGAAAATTGAATGCCTTATTATTTAGAATTAGCTATTATTGATGTAAATGCAGCCGTTCAAGGCGCATAATTGATTTATTACGGTACTGACGGTATTAGAAAATCCATGTCGTGGCGCAATGTCACACCGGTGATGACTATGACACCGGTGTACCGCCCACCCCTACTACCTGTTATTTAAAATATCTATATTACGCTCCAAGCATTCGCCAAAAAGAAAATATTTCTAAGTAAAAACACAGAACATAGCTGAATAGAGTGTTGCCTGCTTTAGAGGATGGGTTAGTAATTATATTATAACTGGTTATGTTCAGGTCAATGAAATAATACCTTTAATAAATAAAATATGTTCGTAAGAACGGGGTGGGCCAGTGATTCCGTCGCTGTCATCAGTGGTTTAATGAGCTCAGGAGAATTCTGCTTTGCATTTTTCTATGCATTACTAACATCACTAAACCAGACATTTGTTTTATAAGTTAACCAAATATTCGCAGAGATTCAGCAGTTTTTTTTTCTGACGCGTTTGCCAGTCATGCCAGTCAGTGAAAAAAAAGTAACCGTGGCCCTGTTTGCAGGTATTAATATTCGTTTTTTCGTCAATCTGATGCAATTTTTATTATTTATACAGGACGTTAAAATGCAATTAAAAGTTTCAAATCAATTAAACTCAATTTATAAAAAGGCTAGCCTATTTTATGCATTAAATATAACTAATTTCCTTTATTTCTGATTAGACCATGCATTTTAGACTATTTTACAATTGTAATATGTGCATATGCTTTTTTTTTAAATAACATTCGTTTAACAAATATTTTAGCACATCGAAAGTAATTAAGTGACCTGTTTTTTTTTATTAAAACCTTTATGCAAAAGGATCAGAGGATAAATTATCGTAGGATAAACGTATCTTATGGAAAAACACCAATTGACGGGCTCTGCTTTCGGTTTTAAAAGAATCAAGCAGCTTTAAAAAATATAATTTGCTGAAGAGAAATGACAGGAAAAAAAGAAAGAAAAAGATAAAATATATAGGGACTGTTAAAAGAACATTTTTCTTTAATATATTCTTTCGACTCCGAAACATCAGCTAAGAAAGATTATGATGAATGACGGAGTTTCTCTATTGCCTGCTTCAGCAGTTGTCCCGGTCCCGCTGGTTATGAACGAGGAGGCGGAGAGAATGCGCTGTTTAGTTTCGGCTTGATATATTTAAATAAAAACTAACACCGAACTGCTTTTAACGCTCAAAAAAAACTAAAATGCACAATTCTTGTTGGTTGCACCCGCGGGATGCACAATGAACCAAACGCGGCATTATTTTAATTCTATATTCGTGAAGAATGAGCCATGAGATTGAGATTTTTGAAGGTGCTCTCTAGCGGCGAAGTTCCTGGCAGAGTAGCGAGTGAAAAAATGTGCATAAAGAAATTGGACAAGAGGAATAACATTTTAAATTATATAACAAGCATCGTATTCTTTCTAATCCTCGCCCAGTTTTAATACAAGTTGTGTTTTTTTAATATTTGTGGCTGGGAAGTTTATTAAGAATATATTTATAATTATATATAATTAAATAAATACATAATTATATATATATATATATATATATATATATATATATATATATAGAGAGAGAGAGAGAGAGAGAGAGAGAGAGAGAGAGAGAGAGAGAGCTGCTGTAAAGGCTATTTCTTTCCGTTCGCATCCCGTCCCTTTGCGCCCCCTGGCGGCTTTTTCACAAACTGCGGTCTTACACTAAAAACAGAGCAGCATTTATTTCAAACGGCGGCGGTATAAGCCACGGCGGTAATAGCCACTTTGAACTCTCACCTACTGTATCTTTTCTCATTTATCCAACCCACTCCCTTTCCTAAACCCAACCGACAATGTTTTGAAAAGCAATCCAGAAAAAGAAAATCCTCCGCGGCAGCCAGATTTTTTTTTTTATCGCGTTTTCAGATGCTACCATATTCTCACACTGTTATTTACTTGTTTTTTTTATTTTTTGGCTTTTGTTTTTGTCTTAACAGCTTTCTGTAACGTTTCTTCACCGGACTCGAACCCCGTTTTCACGGTCAACTCTGCACTGCGCCAGGGTGAAAAGAAACAGTGTCATACCGTCCCGTAGCATTCGTTTTAAAGACAAAATGCAGCCATATGTATTTCTGGCTACATAATTCGTGATCTCCGGAAGTGTATATACTGTAGGGCTACGTTTTCAGAATGAGCCTATGTTGCAACCATCTTATGCTTAAATCTGCATTCATCTGTCCAAAAATATAGAATAATCACTAATGTGTTGAATATTACCGGTTAAAAATGATCTGTTATAATATATTTAAAGTATATCATTTTTTTATTATTTTGTTGAGAGTTTCAGAATAACTTCTCCAGTATTCAGTGTCACAGCATTTGTTGACAAACCGTGAAATACTTTCATGAAAAGGCTCCGCTTCCTGCTAATTAAAACAAATTGATACCTTTCAGCAAGGATGCATTAGGACTTTTATAAACATAAAAAATGTGAGATTATTGACTGGTAGTCTCAAAAGTCATAATTATTATTATTTTTATGACAACTTTTTGTTCACTCTTTGATTTGCTGAGTCACATGAGATTTTATTGATTGATTTTTATGCTGCATGGCCTTCAAAGTTTTAATGGAGTATCCTTTTTCAGGTAAAATAGTTGTTTGGCTGCTCCACACAGACTACAGATTTTCTGTTGTTTCAAGTCCAACAAAGTTTACACTCCTAGTTTAAAGTATAGAAAATGGAAAGTCATCTGCATTCATCAAAAAGTTACACAGAACAGCTAGAAGAAGCAAAATGTTTGTTGTTTAGTTAGTTAGTTTGTTAGTTACACTGAAAAAAAAGACATTTGTGACTTGTTTAAACTACTTATTTACAAATAAGTTGAAATAACATGATTCTTATATTTTTTGGGACAATTTAATTGTTTTATGTTCAATACTTGAATTTGTAAAAATTATTTGGTGACCTAAATCGATTTGTGTTGGAAGAACTTGAAGGAATTGTGTTGAACCTAGCATTTTTAAAGTGTAGTAATGACATTGTTATTACCATGGTAGTTTTTGTTAGTGGTGCAAGTGTGGAAGCGGTTCCACTTACCTTATATTGTTTGCATTTCAGAGACACTGATGTTTTCTTTGCTCTTTTTAAAAACTTCTTTTGTACTTCCATTTCGACTGCTCTTTTTTTCCACTTTAATTTATGTTGATGTTGAAAACCCAGTCTTTTTTTGCTCTAATAAAAACAATGTAGGGTCTGGTTTCTCCACCTTATTAGAATCAGCACAGCTGCTTAGTTGGTTGGTTGGTTAGTTAGTTAGTTAGTTAGTTAGTTAGTTTGAGAATAATAAAAATTTTTAAGTTCAGTAAAAATTGTATCTTTTAAATCTTACCACCCTTTGACTGGGTGGCCCAATTTTCCAAACCTTGCAGACTTCACTGATGTTGCACAAGTTGCAAAAGTTTGTAATGAGCTATTTTCACAGCTTAGTTTCAAAGATAGTCTATTTTTATAGTGTATAAAAATCTCTTATTTTATTAGATGAAAGAAAACGTGTTTTTTCCCCCATGATACGACTCTTTAAAGTTGTTCAAATTCTTTCATGCAGCCATGGTATGCTTTTCCAAATAGTTAAAGCATCTGCGTTAGACAATGCATGTTACTTTTTCATTTTAAACCTGCATTGTTTCTTTCCTCTTCGCACCTAAATGGAGGTTGACAGCTGTGTGTGGTTAGTCAGGCAAGAGCACAGCCCGAGTTGGTGCGTAATGACGGTAATTAGCAAGATGAGCAGTGACATGTTTAGCGGATGCTCTGCGGTAGGTGTGTGAACACTTGAATGTGGCGTACAGTGAGCTGCCCTGAGCTGCAGCAGGGGAGCTCTATCAGCAAAATCACTCTTGGCCCTATTGTACTGTTTCAACCATTTCCAATGAGTCAGCCACATTTACCATTGTCTGCCTATATATAATTCCCCTACTGCTTACAAAATGCACCTCATTATGACTTTATGATAGCAATCAGAAACTTCCAGGAGGATGTTTCCCGCACAGAATTGAATTATTTATTATTATCTTGTTTTTTTTTAAAGCTCATGTTTGAGTACCAGCTAGTTTACACTACACGTTTTACAGTTCTCTGTGTCTGAAAGTTCTAAAACACTTTGGAGGAAGGCAGGAAAGTGTCAATGCTCGTCCGAATCCAAATTCTGCTTCACTTTCTGCCTCATGAGGCAGCTGATATCCCACAATACTCCATTAAATGCCATATGAAGTACCTCTTGTGCGTCATTTCGAATTTAAATATACATTTTTGACCAATGTATTCCACTTGTGATGTCATTTCTGGTGAGATGTTAGTATTGTAGTAAGCAATTTCCTTAGTTAAGACAATTTCCTTAGTAATCAAAGCTTTTCATATTTTGTTGTACATTATTTAGTTGTTGATCTGAGAAAATCGGTGATCTGGGTAAATCAGTGCTTTTGAAAACACCATTGGTTGGATTTAGGGAAGGAGGAGGGTGGGTCAGTCGATCGGTTAGTCAGTCAGTCAGTCGATAGCGGCTCCAGGTGGATTTAAGTGATAACAGCAGCCACGAATGGCACT
Organism: Danio aesculapii; assembly: GCF_903798145.1. Taxonomy (NCBI): domain Eukaryota; kingdom Metazoa; phylum Chordata; class Actinopteri; order Cypriniformes; family Danionidae; genus Danio; species Danio aesculapii. The sequence goes on along the minus strand of NC_079452.1, from coordinate 43,272,352 downwards.
TGCGAGAAAAATTTGAGATCTCAAAAAGCATACACAGTTGCTCTGGTGGATTCGGAAAAGCAAAAACTTTTGTTTTTGGTGCTCTCCTGAAATGTAGATAGTGGTACGTTTTCAGAATGAGCCTGGGTTGAAGTAATTTGATCTTTAATTAAGTGGGAAGATGAAGTTTGCAATATATGATTCCATTTCACATTTGCAAAAAAAAAAAAAAAAAAACTTATTTGGTAAATTTTTCTAGGGTCTGCTTTTTATTTGTTATATATTTATAATATTTGGCTACACTGCATCAACGCAGATGCAGTTAAACGGACAAATCTAAAAAGATGTGCCGAGTTGATTGCAGTGAGAAGACCATATTCTGTAAGACACACCCAATCATGCGGACCTAAATAAAAGATATTTTGAAGTAAGCTGTGAACCGATAACCATTGACTTCCATAGTATTTGTTTATTGTACTATGAAAGTCAATGATTATACGTTTCGCAAAATATTTTCTTTTGTGTTACAAAATAAAGAATCTCATAAAAGTTTAGAACCACTTAAAGAAGAGTAAATTGTGATTAAATTCTCATTTTTGATGATCACCTACACCTCCCCCTACCCTAAACCCAACCATCACAGTAGTATGGGCATTACATTATTGGACGGTACAATGTCCACTACATATTGCCCTGGTCCAGTACGTCATCGTGATTACAGACTGCAGCGAGGACATCTTAGCAACATCTGACCTATTCTAACGATAGGTCTAGAAGTGCTGGTCTAAGTGTGCAGTTGGGTCTCCTGGCCTGCAGCTTCATAATGTTGACTTTTCAAGCTCCAACGGAAGCATCAGCCAATCAGATCGCTTTTTTCAAATACCCCAAGCTCAGACAGAAGCTGATTGTGAACTAATTTCATTGGCTGATGCTGCTATGACGATGGCAAGTTGACGCTGAAGTCCTTTTTGAATTGGGTGTAAATGTGATGCTCAACACACATACTTTTATTAAAATTTCATAAAAAGTATTTTATGGAACTTTTAAAAACTACTAACTACTGACTATGTCCAACTAACTGCTGCTGAAGTGGTGTATCAGTCAAAAATGAGGATTGAAAACATGGATGCAGTTGAGTCTGGTTGTACATATGTGCTCGCTTGATAAATGGGCCAAAAGAATTGTGCTGAACTGTAACAAACTGATGCGTAATTGTTATTCCGCACAGCATCTGTTATGCGCTCTGCTGATCGTAGTAATATGTGATGGAGTAACAGGGCGCTTCAGTCGTAAAGCACCCCTCACAGGTGCACATCCCGCATCAGGAGCTGAGCGAAATAGATCAAGCGCAGACCAGCACAGCTGCGGCAGCCTCTTCACTCCTCAGAGCCACTACAGCTGCTTTAGTCAAGAACAACTTCATCTCCAGGCAGAGTGAGGGGAAACTTCTTCTGAAAACATAGATCCTAATGCTTTATCCACCTTTTCTCACATGTGATGACTTTGTTTTGAATTATGGGTTGTATTCTACTTGCCATTTTAGGTTTGGGGAATATCCATTCGAGAGAATCAAAAAGAATCAGTTTGAATAAGGTTGCCCAAGAAATATATTTGGGTCAGTCGGTGCTTTTGAAACCACCATTGGATGGGTTTAATCAATCGATCAGTCAGTCAGTCGACAACGGCCTCTGGTGGATTTACACGAGAACTACGGGCTCAAATGGCACTCGCAAGAGAAATTTGAGATCCGAAAAAGCATACACAGTGGCCTCTTATGGATTCACGAAAACAGAAACTGCAAAAAAATGGTACATATGTGGCACTCTCCTGAAATGTATATAGTGGTACATTTTCAGAATGAGTCTGGGTTGTATTAATAATATCTGTGGCTAAAGTGTTTTTGAGATCACTGTATTTTGCACTGTGCATTGCCTACATTACAGAAATATTCAACCAGTTTATTGCTGCACGTTTTGGTGGAGGTTATTAATGTTTTGCTGGGTTTTTGTTAAAGAGCCCCTATTATGGGTTTTTGAAAATGAGCTTCCATGCAGTGTTTAACACAGCTGTAAGTGAATGAAAACATCCAACTGAGGGTTAAATCTGAAGGTGTACTATGTTTAAAGCAATTGATTCTTAAAAGAAAGAGTTGACTCAGAGTCGAATAAATTATTCATTTTGTTTTTGGATCTTTTACCTGCTCATATCGACGTTGATATGAGACATCGCCAAATATGAAATGCCAGATCTGGCAAAACGTAAACGCGCCCTTTCCTTCAGACACTAGTGGACTGCAGCGGATGATGGCAGTGATCATGGCGTGAAGACTATAATCACTGAGAGATGGCCAGAGATGTGGCTGTGGGGAATAAAGAGTTAAAGTTCAACAATACCACGGTATAGCCAACCGTGCGCTGTTTGTTCCTGTTGTTTTTCTGATGATTGATACAATAACCTACGCTGCAAGGATTTGCCGGCCGTTATTAAAGTAGGAATCAGCAAAGACTATTAATGTACAGAACCTTGTGTTACACAGTTTATATGGACCAGTTTCTTCTTCCTCCATATCATGTACGTTTTTCTTCTTACTATACAACCTGTAAATGTGATTAAAACGATTGCCTCTTTTCTGTATTTTGCAAAATATGTATTTAATTGTTTAATTTAATTGTAACGTGTAATCGCATTGCACGTCGTGTATTATAGATCAGTGCTTGTAATGTATTTCTCAGCTTAAATCTTCATGGGCTATTCAAATATCGTGTCCAAAACCATGTTAAAATGCGACGCGTGCTTCTTGCTTTACTGATTTAAATGCTTTCTAAACTCATGATCTATTTGCCATTGCTGTATAGCAACCATCAGCTGTTCTTATACATGAGTGGTGCGATCAATTTTCAAATTTGTGCCAATGTGTGGATTAATATACATATCAATCCACACATATACTCTGTACTCTGATTACTTCATACAGTAACTATGGTGGACATTTCTTTTCGTTTCGCGCTGAATGCAGTCGACCAATCACAACAGACTTTCGATCAATCAGCGCAGATTAGCAACAGGCAAAGAAGGGGTTTGACAACAAATGAATCACTGAACAAATAATATGGGAGTCGTTGGGATATTAGGTAACAATAAATGCATATTTAAAGACAATGAAAGTGTTTTTTGACCTTGCATGCATATTAGCCTGTTGTTGGAGACTCCCAAAACCAAAACGTGACCTTTTATAATGCATAATTGGTGCTTTTTAATTCTAATTCTAATTAATTCTAAGTTGCTTTTTAATATTCAATGTTTGAAGCATTTCAAAGCTTTTTTGTTTAAGGATAGTCACTTCTACAGTAACTTATAGGAAAAAGGTGTATGGATCGGAAGGGTTGCTTAGGGCCTGAATTGTGAATGAAAGAGCATTAGGTCACCAGAATAGCCAAGTAAAGCTATGGACAAATAAATGTGAGGTTATGGTGATTCTGGCTTTTTGAGCTCTACTGAGACCCTGTTGTTTTTCAAAGAGCATTTTTGATGACTCTCTCAGCCTTGCAGGCAGGCGGCTGCACTACAACCTGTGCATCAGAAAACACTTATATTATGCTGAAGACTGAATGATGTGTTGGTCATTTTTTATGAAGCCCTTCATTTCGCTGTTTCTCAGCTGATGGGTCAGAAGTTTGGTCCAACAGATTGCAGATGACCAGGCAAAAACTAATAGAAAATTAAAACAGATACATTTTAAGAATACATATGAATCCATATAATCCTATCTATCTATCTATCTATCTATCTATCTATCTATCTATCTATCTATCTATCTATCTATCTATCTATCTATCTATCTATCTATCTATCTATCTATCTATCTATCTATCTATCTATCTATCCGTCTGTCCGTCCGTCCGTCCGTCCGTCCGTCCGTCCGTCCGTCCGTCCGTCCGTCCGTCCACACTCACCGACCACTTTATTAGGTACACCTGTCCAACTGCTCGTAATGCAAATTTCTAATCAGCCAATGACATGGCAGCAACTGAGTTCATTTAGGCATGGTTTTTAATGCCAGATGGGCTAGTCTGAGTATTTCAGAAACTGCTGATCTACTGGGATTTTCACGCACAACCATCTCTAGGGTTTACAGAGAACGGCCTAAAACAGAGAAAATATCCAGTGAGCAGCAGTTGGAGGCAAGTGCCTTGTTGATGCCAGAGGTGAGCGGAGAATGGCCAGACTGGTTCAAACTGATAGAAAGGCAACAGTAACTCAAATAACCACTCGTTACAACGAGGTATGCAGAAGAGAATCTCTGAAACCACAACATGTCGAACCTTAAGGTGGATGGGCTACAGCAGCAGAAGACCACACTAGGTGCCACTCCTGTCAGCTAAGAACAGGAAACTGAGGCTACAATTCGCACAGGCTCACCAAAACTGGACAATAGAAGATTGGAAAAACGTTGCCTGGTCTGATCAGTCTCAATTTCTGCTGCAACATTCAGATGGTAGGGTCAGAATTTGCAATATATATAAGTATTAAATATATATATATACTTAATATTAATTTTTATCGACCCCACACTTTGGATCACATTAGCTTTCCGACATAGCTCCTTCCATTGCTCAAGGTCCTATTGGCATGAAGTAGCTACATTTTAATCATGCCTGCTCCTATCTGTATACACAGCCACACACTTTGTGGTTCAGATCCAGCCCTCGCACCAAGGCAAAGTTCCCGCCTGATATGAGAGTTACGCAGACGCTGGATGATTATTAACGTCCACAGATACAGCTCTGCTCATGACAGATGTGAGGACGAGTTGGCTAGTACTGGATTAAAGATCGTATCGCCATCACAGGCAAAAGCAAAAGAAATGATTGGCCCGATACTGATGATACCTTTCCTGCCAGAGATAGAGAGAGTCGGGGACAGTTTATAATGGAGTAAAGGAACATGTGTGAGCGCTGGAATAAGGTGAGCAACTGATATGGCTCTGCAATCAGAAACGCCAGGGCCATTTGTGCACACTCAAAACTTTATAGGCTGAATGGGTGTTTTGTGGATTACATGTGTGATTTATTTTAAAGGTGCTTTTTACAGTTCATCAAAAATAGATGGGGTGCAGTGGCTTGGTTTATTTTTAAGTTCACTTGATTGGTGTTACGTTTTAATAATAATACTTATAATACCTTTTATTTATAGGTGCCTTTCAAAGCACTCAAGGACACCTCACAGTACATCTCAAGCACATCATAAAAATACAAGTAGTAAAAAACAATAGACATAATATTAAACCAGCAAATTATTAAAAGCTATCCTGAACAATTATCTGAGATTCAAAAGTGTAGCAAATGTGCAAATGTAACGAGTTCCATAACTTTGGTGCTCTACAACTAAAAGTCCTGCCACTAAACGACTTCATCTTAAAGTTTGGAACAGATAACAATTCAGCAGAAGATGATCTCAGTGAGCGCAAAGGAGCGTACAAATGAAGAAGATCAGAAAGATAGTGAGGTGCCAAGTTATGAAGAGCTTTGTATGCTAAGAGGAGGATTTTGTATTGTATATGATTGTGAACAGGGAGCCAGTGCAGGTGAAAAAGAAATGGAGTTATGTGATCAGAAGCATGCAAGCAGGTTTTGTTGCTGAATTACGTTTTGTATAATTTCTGTTTATTTTAGTTAAATGATAATGTACGATCAGAATTTAAAAAAATCAGTCAGGCAATAAATTGACTCGGTTTCTTTCCAATTAAAGATGTTTACTGAATTCTCAAGCATCATAATAATAAACTCCGGCAAAAAAATGTGTTGTCAATCTTTCTTTCACTCCTATCTCATAATATAACTTAAAACATTCCAAAAAAGATGGAGCAAACCATTACAAACAAAGGAGTAGGGGTGAAATAGCGAACCAAGGTGTGTAAACTGTACATGAATTTGAGCACTATATAATATAATAATTATATTAAATAAAATTATGGCTCTTGCAGATAAGATACGTTTTGAAAAGATCCATTAAGTCTCTTTTATTTAAAAATTTTTATTTGACCCTTGGTTTTGTCATAACTTATTAGTATATCACATTACTGGTACCTCATCAATAAATTAATCAATCAATCAATCAATCAATCAATCAATCAATCATCAAACAATATTTGGATATTATCTGTCAGGTGTAGCTTATTTTATTTTAAGGACTGTTACTTGTACCTCTTCCTCATAAATAAATAATTAGAAAGTCAAATAAAATTTATTTAAAAAAATAATGCTGACTAACATATGCTCAGCATATATAAGTACACCCCTCACAAATCTAACTTTTAAGTTCATATTTTTAATAGGAAGCTATACAATATTATATTTTTGCATATACATTAAATTAGTCAGTACTGAAGCCAAATCTGATAACGGTCCAAAAACTAGTACACCCATATTTATATGTCATAGAAAAATATGAATACAAATTTAAAAAGAGGACAAATCAGGAGAAGCAAAAAATTTTTGAAATTTTGTAGGTTGTAATTCTTTTGCAATATTTTGCTTGAATTTAATTAAATTATCTTTTAATTTCTCAATATGTTCGGTGAATAAAATATTATTTTTATAAATATATCTGTTTAATAAATATGTTTTGTTTAAATGCACCAAAATACATTGCCTATATTCACTGAGAAATGGACACAAATATTAATTTTCAAAATGGGGTGTACTCAGTTATGCTGAGCTCTGTATTTCCACATTTTCTTATTTCAGGGCTGGTTCCTTGGAAAGATTTTATTTCTTTCTGATCTTAATCTTTTAAAATATTTGTAACCATAAATTATTCAAGCTAATTCAACCGAGGCAGCTTTTTTGCCATTTTGCAGCCATTTAAAATGGCTAATTGACTGTGCCTTTCTCTGTTTGACCCAGCGAGATGTTAAGGACTGGACATTATCATTTGCACTCACTTTCAGAGAGATAGAGATGGGATGTGAGAGGGAAAATAAGAGTCGAAATGACATGTCTTCATGGAAGACCTGACAAAACCTTTTAGCCTGCAACTCGTCCCTCTCAAACTACGCTGACACAGTCGTCACCAGAGAACACTGTACCATAAAGCAAGTGTCTGCGTGTGTCTGCGTGTGTGTGTGCGTGTGTGTGCGTGTGCGTGTGTGTGCGTGCATGTGCGTGTGTGTGTGTGTGTGTGTGTGTGTGTGTGTGTTTTGAGCAAGTGGCTTGTACAAGCTGATCGGCTTCAGTGAAGTGCCATTCACAGTTGTTCCCTTGCTGATCTATTGTTGTTGTCAATTAAGCATTGATCTGCCTTTTCACTCCTCAAAAATCAAAGCCATTTCAGGAAGAGGCTCATCTGCTCTAATAGTTAGCTTTATGATTAGCAATTTTATCACCCAGCAATTTTCTGTCTCGTTCCACGCTTGCTTGTGGAAACAGGCCATTAAAAAGAGCCCCAGTCATTGCAGCTTGGGGATGTTAGGAATAACAGTGCAGATTAATCCACAAGTCATTGCAGTCCCGTAATCCACTCGCTATGTTAATTACTCACTGTTTTCTCTGGATACGGGGTTTATGGGAAGGATCATTAAATGGCTCAGAGCGATTGACCAGTTTTAGTTGGTGTGTTTCTGCTCTGTCACAGACTCTGTGGGTTTCACCTCAGTTCACGCAGATTAAAGCAATCTGCTTTAATATATTTGAGTGTTAGTCAGTTGGCTTTCTATTACTTGTAGTGGTTGTGGCACAAGTTGTTAACTTTAGTGAATTCGCACTTAAACCAAGAAAAAACTACTGAAGCAGAGGTTTATAAGGGACTTTCTAATACATATATGGATGCTACTTACTCTGAAACAGTTGTTTGAAGTTTGTAAAAAGTTATAATCTTTATTAATTAAACCATTTTGGTAAATAGGCATAAAATGGCCTCTAGGTATAGAGGCCCATTTTCCATAATGATTTTGTGTAATGATGCTTTGAATCAATGTTTATAGTAAATTTCGAAAAGTCCTGTCATTTATTCATTTTCCTTCGGCGTAGTGCCTGATTTATCAGGGGTCACCACAGTGGAATGAACCATCAATTACTCTGGCAGCTCTTCCAGCTGTTACTCTTCCAGCTACAACCCAACACTGAGAGTACACTAACTTGTGAACCCCCAATGCTGGAGAACATCCATACACTCTCTCATTCACACACACATTCATACACTACGGCAATTTAGTTTATTCAATTCACCTATACTGCATATCTTTGGACTGTTGGGGAAACTGAAAAACTCAACGAAACCCACAAAAACATGGGGAGATATGGAACAAAATCAATGCCAAAAGTATTGATATAAAAAGCTTGTGGAATAGCACTGGCCTCAGAATTCAGAATATGTTTAGTTCATTTTGATAGATTTTAGTTATTTTTGCTGTAATGTTTTGAACATTTGTTGGTTGAAAGTTTAAGTGCCAGTGTACAGTTCAGCTTTGCCAAATACCAGCCTTTAATAATACAGCACACTGGAGAGATGTCTTCAACATCTGATGGTAATGGAAGGGTAGTAAGTAAAAGCAAATGCAAATCATTGTGTGTTTGCAGTCACACAAGGCTGATATTCAAAAGCTGTAATGAATATTTAAATACATTCAGGAAAGAGACAACTATGCAATGCAAAAATAAGTGCAAAAAGAATAAATAAAAATAGTACAGTACCTCTCTACACGTTTGGTATACAAAAAATATTTATTTGTTCATGCTGGATATTTAGAATACAGTATATGGTTAAACAGTAATATTATGAAATATTCATTTATTTACAACAACTGTAACAATACATTGGTTAATAAGTCTGGCAGTAAATATTCTATTTGAATATATTTTTAAATATAATTTATTCCTTTGAGGAAAAGAGGAATTTCAGCATCCATTTCCCAAAATACACTGTCAGTGGGGTGGTACCTTTTCAAAAGGTACAGTTTTGTTCTTAACAGGTGTTCAAATGTGTACCAAAATGTTTAAATGTGTACTTTTAAAGGTACAAAAGTAACATTAAAAGGTACAAAAGTGTACCCTAAAGTTACTAATGTTCGCTTGTATGGTACAAAAGTGTACCTTTTGAAAAGATTTCATCAAGGGATGTAACGATTCATCTGACTCACGATTCGATACGATTCACGATACAAATCTCACGATTCACAATTCAGTCACGTTTTTTTAACAAAATGATTAAAACAAATTTAAGGTGAAAAGCCGTTTCATTGTTTTCTTAAATGCTGCACATTTTTTGCAAAATAATATATATTTTCTGCCATAACGAAATTGTTATTAAAAAAAAATACAAACTAAGGAAGACTCATTAATATAAACAAACTAAATCTGTGACTGTGCTGGGATTCAACATTTTTAAAAAGAAATATCAGCATGTCTATTTTTTCTGGCGTAAGCTGAGGTCTTTACACATATACAATGTCTCCTGCTGAAAAAACTCTTTCACTGGGGACTGAGATGGCTGGTGTGGAGAGGAAAGCCTTCCTTAAACCAGAGAGCAGTGTGGACAGAGGTGGTCAATAAGCCCTCTGATCCAGGGCACTGGCCACTGGCCACTGGCATAAAATACTGATTATAAAATGACTAAGTTTATGGGACATTAAACATGATTATGAAGGTAAATAAGTAATATTACTAGTATAATTAATTAGTATAAGTATCAGTGTGATACACTTATGAAAAGATGATCTTGAACATTTTTAAATGGAATAAGCAAATAATAAGCAAATTATTAAAATATGCATAAACTAATTTGAAAAGGAGAGGGTAAAATAATCTTATACCTGTATCCGTAACCGAACAACTTTCTCTTTCAGTCTGAAAAACATCACACTTTCACTATGAAAACACTGATGCACCATGTGATCTCCGTAGCACTTGTCAGAGCAAGCGGAGCTGCAAATCTTCTGGTCTGCATGGTTTGGATTATTAATTTTTTTATTTTTTTTTTGCGTATAGACATCTGTGACAGTAGTTTTTCACTTTGCTGACAGTTTATGTGCATCATATTCGTTCTTCTGTTAGTGTATGTAAACATCTTTTTGCAGTATTTGCACACATCTTGTCTGACACACTTCACCCGCAGAGCACCCGAGCATATGCTACGTCCGAAACCGCATACTTCTTTGAATCATTACATCCCTAGTTCCATCCCAGTGACATATTTTGTACCTTTATTTCTTAGGTTTTAGTAAGCAGCTTATTTCAGAAATGATTTTTTCCCTCTCTCTTGAGCACCAAATTTGCATATTGTAATGAATGATGGATGCTGGAAATTGAGATTTGACACCACAAGAAAAAAAACCTGATATTTAATCCAAGGAAGCAGGGCAGCATGGCATTTTTGGCTCAAATTTTGGCCAAGAAATTTACTGCATCCATGTTTTAAAACAGAAAACTGCTTTTTTTAAACAGTAAGACGTGCTTAAATATAAAAAAGCCTTGTTATCTTGTAAGCCTTTCAGAGACCGTATCTTTCAATACATCAGTTTCCTGTATGTACTGCTAATAAGTTTCAGGACCAAGCAGTGTGTGTTATTACAGTTTGAGGTCACTCATTTCTTACAGTAACAGTTATATGGTATTCTGAGACTCTATACTGTACATCAATTGAATGTATGTACTGCTAATATATTTCAAGGCCAAAGCGGTGTATGTTTTCACAGTTTGAGGTCACTCTTACCTTACAGTAACAGCTATAAGGGATTCCCTGAGCTTTCCTGCGAGCAGATACGTGATAGATTTGAACATCTTTCAGAGTTTTCTCTGTTCTACACACTAAAACACTTCTTTCAAAAGAAGCAGTTGGGTTACAGGCACTCAAACAGAAAGCCTATCACAACATATGCATATTAGATTGTGTAGAAGGACTCGATGAAGGCAGACGACACACATTTGCCCATGCAGGCATGAGGCCCGACAGTAAATGGAGCTCATAATGGCCAGAGCATGTTTGGAAGGGCATCTAATGAGCAAACCCATTAGGTATTAATAATAGTTTAAAGGACCAGTGAGAAGGCTTAGGAGGGAAAGCTAAGTGTTGCCTATTGCAGTGTTTCCCAACCCTGTTCCTGGAGGCACACCAACAGTACATATTTTGGATTTCTCCCTTATCCGCCCTATTATTTCATGTTTTGGAGCCTCTTCTTATGTTCTGATGAACTGATTCAGGTTTGTTTGATTAGGGAGAGGTTGAAAATGTGTACTGTTGGTGTGCTTTCAGGAACAGGGTTGGGAAACACTTTGTATTGCATTGTGTTTGCTGCTTTTTGGGCATCTAATAAAAAATATTGAAAGAATACATGGAAAGAATAGGTGTATTTAGAGTAAAAGGTAATATTAAATGGGGATTGATTGATCTGATTGGTTTATACCTCTATAATAGTGAGTTCTATTTTAATGATCTAGGCACAGTCTAAAGTTCATGGCGCAAAAGCATTAAGGATATCCAAATTCATGTTTGCATGCATTAAAACAATCAGAGTCTCATCTCCCATTCCCTTTAAGAGTCAGTTGCGCCATGCCAAGGCGCATTTGCTATTTACATGGTGGACTTTGTAAGTGGAAAAACTGAATGCTTTACCAGCCAGAAAATAGATAAACAGACAATCTGAGCGAGGATAAAGAACGAGCCTCCTCCATTCTGCCTCTTTATTTTCTCTTTACTTTACTTTTACTTTTTACTTCACTCCTGTATTTTCGTGGAGTAAGGAAATGGTGGAAACTCACTCCACTAAATACATCCATTAGCCTACATATTTAATTTTGTTTGTTAAGCATAAAGATTTGTTTCAAAACTGTTTCTACATTCAGTTCTGAATGAAAAATTATAACGAAGTGTGGTCAAAAAAGTTATATCCAAACACACTATTCTTATGCTCTATATGGTGATGCATACATCTCCAAAACCCGACAGGTGGACAATTCTAAACTTGTTTTTATTAAAACAATTATAAATATGCATATAATAAATAATACTGCTAATAATTATGACAACATTATACAAATGGAAATTGTCATGAATAAAGTGAAAAAAGCCCCCAACATGAAAAAGGCATGGAGGTAGTGATTTTTATATTTATGTAGAAAATAATAATTTTTGTAACATTTTAATCCTTACATTTTTTTTTCATTTGTAAAGATATTTGTGTATTGCTGTACATCCTGTGTGTATTAAGCAATGTGTAAGCATTTTGGACCTGCATAGGCACATAACTTATGTGCTCTGCGCTGGCCTTTAGACCAGCTTTTAGTCGGCCAATGGTGCGGTCTATTTCAGTTCCTATTTCAGTTCCTCACAATTGCAACGCGCCAACAATGCGCCAACAAACACACTTCTTTTTAGACCGGAACGCCCATGAGTCCACAAAGTGACACAAATGGATTTGCTATTTAAACAATATGGTGCAAAACGTAAAAAATTACTGTTGCGCTGGTCTGAAAATAGCAACAAATCACGCCATACACGTCTTGTGCCTCATTGCACCGGATACATGATAGGGCACAGTATGTTAACTTGTGTTGTCAAATTTTAGAAAGGAAATATGCAGAAAGGGCAACCTTAAAAGGAGAATTTGCCAAAAAATATTAATTTATTCAGTGAAGTGAACAGAGAAGAAGTTCCAACCTTGGTTAGTTTTTTCTGTTTAAGCCAAAGGAAAATGAATGAATTAAAAAGGGTTAATTTGAATAATGGAAGATGAAATTTGCAGAATAAACTCTGATGTAGCAAACATTACTACTATGTCAAATGTCCAATCAGCTGTCTCTATTATGCTTGCTGCATTTACTGTTGGTTACTACATAGGTTACCAATACTAAAGTCAGCCTGTCTAACAACTTGGAAATGCACATACATTGCATTATTAAAGTAACTGTTTGTATTTGGATATATACTGCTCAAAAATAAAAGGAACACTTAAACAACACAATCTAGTGGCTTCCTAGTGTTCCCTTTATTTTTTGAGCAGTTTATTTCAGGAGATAATTTATCCCTATAATGACAAATGTGAATTAGCATTAATCCAGTGTTTTTTGATTCATATAATTTATTATCATTTTGTTTATGATAACAGTCTTTATTATCTCTTCTATAGAATAAGCATGTTGATATCATAAAAATATACAGATTACAGCACCCATTTAAGTAATGCTATATCTTAAAAATAAATAAATAAATAAATAAATACATAAATACATACATACATACATACGTCAAATTACTATTGCTTCTAGGAATCAGTGATCATTGATCAGCCCCAAAAATCCTGATCAGACCACCCTTACTATGAAATATACTTTTTGTCCATTCCAGATTAAATGTTTTCAATTCAACCAGATTTCTAATCTTAATACCACTAAACACGCCAAATCAAATTGCTGCTCCATTATCATTCCTAGATAAAATCCACCTTTTAAGCTTGATTCATCTAAACCCAGATTAATGAGGCAGCAGAAGCTGTGTGTCCTCTCAGATACAGTAGGTGTGACAGTGTCTGAGGTCTCCATCCTTTGAAGCTGCATTAGCTTTTACTCAAGATACTGGAGGGATTTTTTTTCTATTTTGGCAGCTGGAGCAGAGGGTCGAGGTCATGGGTTCAGCTCTTTCTTTGGTGCAGAAGGGGAAAGAAAGGTTTCTGGATGCATCCCCTTCTTTTACTGCCCACCAGGCTCAAAAGAAGCTGGGAAATGATTAAAGACAGGATTCAGATGAAAGTGTCCACTGAAGGTAATAGACTGTAGACTCTCTGCACTATAAGATGTGCTTCAGAACAGCTTTTGCTTGCTGTTAATGGAATGCTCCATTGAACCTGAAAGCATGCGTATACTGCATTAAGAGTTGGATTTTGAATGTTTTTAAAATTTGAATTAATGGAATGTAAATAATAAACAGCATTTTGATTTAAAATTACTGTTTTATATATTACTGTTTTAAAATATAATTAATGTATGTGATGGCATATCTGACTCCCTTTAAAAATGGTCTTAATTTTTCTCAGTTTTTTTTTAAATTCGATTACCAGATGATTATAAGGAACAAATTTATTTTTGAAAACAGAAATTCTTTGTAAAATGTGTACTGACACTTTTGATCAATTTAATGTATACCTGTAATGTATATTTACCTCAATAATTATATCTTATCTTTTTGCACAATTACAGTATGTAAATATGGTAATTCCTTTGTGAAAGTGATTTTGCTATTTACATCAGTACACACATAATGATGCAAGTTAGTTTTCAAACTTGATGTCGTTAATTTAAAATCTTAAATACACTACCTAACAAAAGTCTTGTCGTTGATAGCAGTTGTAAGAGTAACAAATAATAACTTAACTTCTAGTTGATCATTTGGAAAAGTGGCAGAAGGTAGATTTTTCAGATGAATCTGTTGAACTGCATCCCAGTCATCACAAATACTGCAGAACTACTGGAACCCACATGGACGCAAGATTCTCACAGAAGTCAGTCAGGTTTGGTAAAGGAAAAATCATGGTTTGGGGTTACATTCAGTATGGGGGCGTGTGAGAGATCTGCAGAGTGGATGGCAACATCAACAGCCTGATGTATCAAGACATTTGTGCTGCCCATTGCATTAAAAAACACATGAGAGGGCAAATTCTTCAGCAGGATAGCGCTTCTTCTCATACTTCAGCCTCCACATCAAAGTTACTGAAAGCAAAGAAGGTGAAGGTGCTCCAGGATTGGCCAGCCCAGTCACCAGACATGAACATTATTGAACATGTCTGGGGTAAGATGAAGGAGGAAGCATTGAAGATGAATCCAAAGAATCTTGATGAACTCTGGAACGCTTTCTTTGCCATTCCAGATGACTTTATTAATAAGTTATTTAAGTCTTGCAGAGATGTATAAATGCAGTCCTCCAAGCTCATTAGAGTCATACACAACATTAATTATTTTTCCATTGCACCATGACTTTATATTCTATACTGTACATTATTTCATTATTAAGACTTGTTGTCTCTGCAAAGTCAGACCTTACCGTTCTAATTAAATAATTCAAAATCAAGGCATTATCATATTTTATTTTGGTAAAATAAATGTAATCTAGAGGCCTTTGCTTTTCATATAAGCCACTTCTGATACCAAATGATCAACTAGAAGTCAAATTATTATTTGTTGTTCCTAAAACTTGGATAGGCGACAAGACTTTTGTCAGGTAGTGTACAAATTTGAAACGTCATGCAACCAAGATGAACTAATTAAGCAGTCTGTCTAATCAAGGGTCAATCGCTGCTTTTGAAAAAACTATAGGTTGGGTTTAGGGAAGGAGAAAGTTGGATCAGTCAATCGCTCAGTCAGTCAGTCATTCAGACGACAATGTCCTCTCAAAAAGCGAACATAGCGGCCTCTGGTAAATATGCGAAAGTTTTTTGCACAGTACAAACACTGTACAATAAAATTTCCAATTTTTTTTAAATTGTGTGCTTTAGTATATACAAATTTATCACTGCTCTAAAATATATTCTTTTTAAATGCCTGGGTAAAAAAAAAAAAAAAACTTTCTCCCCTTTGAAAACAATATATTTCATTTTCTGAAAGATTTATAAGAACTTGGACCTGTAAACACGTTAGGCTGAATAATTCAAATGAATCATAGACTTCTGCATTCTTCATTTGTTTCAAAAACAGATTTCTTTACAATTTAAAACGGCATCTTTAGATATTTTTTTCTGCTGAAGATAGTGTTGTCCTAAAAAAACAAAAACAAAAAAGTAAGTAAAAAATCGTACACATATCTTAGGAACGGTATTAGATAAAATGTTGGCAATTTTAAAACCTTGACTTTTCCAAACCGCGGTATACCTTGAAAACGGTTATCGTCCCATGCCTATTTGAAAGAATGACTTTATTTGTCACACAACAATCAAATCACATTCCAATCAACTTTGCTAATTTTTGAAATGGTTTTTATAGCCTTCCCCTAACCTGTGCCTTTTTACAACTTTATCCTGAAGGTCTTTTGAAAGCAGGGTGTAATGTGAGTAAAGGTATAGATGTTCACAGGGTATGAGGATTTTCTATAGGCACTATACATTCTGAATGCTTCATTTCACGATAAACGTAAAAAATGAATCAGTTAACACCCCTAATTTGCATACTTTCTCAAATCTCTTCATCCTGGCCTTTCTCGTTTTTCAATGTGGCAGTGGGGTGGGATTTATCGTGGTGACCAGCTTTGAAACTAACAAAATCACAAACAAATGAAAGAAGCGATCGATCGAAAGTGTCTCCCAGAATGATGAACTGGCACTTCTGTGAAAAATCAATGGCTTCTCTCTTCACAGGTCCGACGTTGGTGCTTGTGAACACTCGTCTGCCTTCACTCGTCCACCATCTTTTCTCAAATCATGATTTTTTTTTCTGTTTCTTCTATTTGGGTCTTAAATGCATGCCTCTTTGATTTGCGCAGAGAAAGCCCCTGGCGGTAATAGCACATAGGATAAGCCATATAAGTGAGTGCAGCTGGATGTATTTACAGTCTTATTGACTTTCGCCTGCCTTTTTCTGTCCTGCTTTGTGTGGCACTTGCTTATTGGCTGCATGTCTTAGAACTCGTATTGATTTGCTATATATGTTGCATCTCTGTGGGCAAGCCTTTATTAACAGAATCCATAAAACAGACACATGATGATCCTGCGGTGTGCTTAGATCTCCTCAACCTTTTTTTCTTTCATTTATAATTCATACGCATACCCTCTAACCTCAACCTCCATCCTACATGAATACATTATTGACTTCATAGATTAACATGTTTGCTAATTCTGTCTGCAAATGTGAATGCGCTTGAAATGAAAGACACATTTAGCTTGTTTGGATATCAGGATATTTTTCTGAGAGGCAAACGGCAAGCTAGCACATTATACACCTTTTTCTTTTGGCACGCACGCCACTTTAGTAAAGTTCAGCGTTCAATAAAAGCGGATTTCTTTTCTTCCCTCCGAAGGAAATCAGCCTTAGCCCCAATTTGACAGCAGACCTATCTGATTTTTGTATTTGTGTGTCTGTGCGTGCACACAAGAGAATTGAAAGAGAGAAAGGGAAGTCTGTAATGGCGCTTTGCCTGTCAGTTACGTGCGATAGAGAGAAATCTCTGACAGCTTGAGAAAGTTCCTTCAGTTTCATCAGTGCTGGGAGAGCTTGCTGTCACAAGGAAATCTACAGGCTGAAACAGGTATCCATCACTGAGAAAGAGAGAGAAACAGAACATCGAGATGTGTGAAAATGCTATTTCCCATCCAAAACAATAGCAGAAGACAGCTGAAAGGTTTCTTTATTCGTCTGGAAGCTTTCATCTTCCAAACATCCTACCATTACGATGCTGGAGCTGGAGAGAAAAAAGAAAGCAATGTACGGTAGATTTGCAATCCTAGTTTTGACATTAAATCATTGCACTTATCAAATTCTTAATTGCACATTGGAGCTCAACAAACATAATTAATACAAATACCTGGTTTGGTTTGAAGTGGTAGGATGACAGTTTGTCAGATATCATCCAGCTTTCCAGTAACAAGCAAGCAGGACAGAGCAAGCAAGTGCTAATTAAAATGCTAATGGCAAGTGCCATTTTCCTTTTCTTTTTTCCTTTTTAAATATAAAAGTTGTGTGCAGTGTATTTTAGACAGTATTGACGTTCAGTTTGAAGCAGGGTAGAGAATTGGTTTTGATAACACTTTACTGATAACATTTACAAATGATATTGCTCTCTTAAAGGGAAAGTATACTCCAATGCTGATAACTGTTTAATAATGACAATTTAATTAGCCTCATGTCATTCCAAACAAGTATGATGTTCTTACTTATGTGAAAACCTTGAGAACGAATTTATATAGAAGCTTGATTGTGAGGAAAAAATTGCAATTTCTCGGATTTTCATATTCATATTTTCTTTACAGAATTGAGGTTATATTTCACAATTGCATGTTATATGCTTGAAAAAGTGAGTTAGCACCTCTTAATTTGTACTTTTCCTCAAATTGGATGAAGGGTGCAATTTGGATTTCCACCCTTGGAATAGAGAATGTATTTTTTTCAAAGGATTTTGAAAGTTAAAATAGGTAGTTTCCAGTGCATTCACACCAAAAACGATGAGAGCCTCAAAGCAGCTGGAAGTCATTCATTTTCAATGGGAGCCGGTGGTGATAAGCAGTGAGGAGCGGCGCGGCGCATGTTCGCTAGTGTGGCCGTCGAGGAGAGTTGAAATCAAGTCAACTTTAGGGTAATGAGCGGGTCAAACACTATCGGTTGATACGATTTGCTTATTTGCTTATCACAGAAGGCCTATATGCTGGCCTATATCAATTAGCTGAAAACCACTAATAACACCAATTCAATTGAATGATAACATTCAAAGCGGGTGTTTTCGTAAGACTGAACTCTATATAGCCACTAAACTGACAAAACGTAAAATAGTTTTCGTAAAAAACTGTTTCTCTTGAGATCAGGCTAAAAGGATTGCAACGTTTCAAGTCAGAATTCTAACAAAAAGTCTGAATTGTGAGATCTGAAATTAGTTTTTTTTGAATGACTGCATTTATATGTTACCCTGGACCTGTTTTTATGTTACATGTTTATATTTGTATAGCCCAAAATGCATTATATGGGTCAAAATTTTTAATAAAAAATATATATATTTTATTATGTCAAAAACCATTATAATAAGTAAAGATTATTTTACATGAAGATTTCTAAATTTCCTTTTATATGTATACTAAAATTCAACTTCTCGTTAAGAACGTGCATTGCTAAGCACTTTGTTCAAATAACATCAAAGTAAAATACAAATTTTCTGAAACTTAAGATTACAGATATTCAAACTGTTGTATCTTGGCCAAATATTGTCCAATCCTTACAAACCATATTTTAATGTCAAGCCTATTTTTTCAGATTTCAGTTAATGCACAAATCTCAATTTAAATAGCAAAATGACATGGTTTTGGGGTACAGGGTTTTATCTACTTTAACTATTGTACTATTTAACTGTGCATCCACACAAAAGGCCGCCGTGGAGACAGCGATGTCTGCCTTTACTGCTCCACTTGCGAGAGCGTCAAAGTTTGCTATATTGATCTCATATTTAAAGGGGTCGTTCAAAGGGGCCATCTGAAATATTCTTAAGCAACAACACTGTTTTGTACTGTCAATATATTTAGCATGAGATTCCTGCTTTTTTAAAGAATAAAACTTTCTTTAATGTATGTCCCTGTAAGAAAACAGTAAACAATTGGAAATCCAATAATCAAACCCTGGGTAACACATTTGATCGGAACCAAAGTTCACAGCATTGTGTTCTCTGGACTCTACATTTCGACAGGTTGCCGCCGAACTGCGTCATAGCTCATAACCATAAAGATGACTTGATTTCAGCTCTCCTCGACGCCTACACCGGCGAACACATGCCGCGCCGCTCCTCACCGCTTATCACACTTCTAATGGATTCTCAAAAACCAAAACTGCAAAAAAATATAGCTCCTGGGACGTATTTGTTGCTCTCCAGAAATATATATAACGGCACATTTTTAGAATGAGCCTGGGTTGCGAAATCAGCAACAAAACAAAAATATTTTCTTTGAAGATTCACAAGAAGTATGTTTTCTATTTTCCAATCACTGAGCGCAAGTCTCTGATGACAGACGCTCATTTTTATCTTCTACTTTCCATTTAAAAAACGTCGGCTTATTGAATAATGATTTTAGTACCTTTTTTGTTGCTAACATCATTCTTAAAAAGTAGCTTGACCTTGGTGAAGTCAAACTAGTGAACTATACAGACTGTGTGCATTCAAAATGTAACAATTACACAGTTATCTGGAGAACAGCAAACTGCATAAGTCAAGCAGCTATACTATACAAATTACTAATGGATTTATTATTATTTTTTGTATTTTTCTTTCATCCAAGGTTGCAGTTTTTCTTAGTCAGCTGAAAATAATAAAACCATCTCCCTCTAGGGCAATGTAAACAGAGAACTCATAAAAAATTGCAAAGTGATTTAAACTATCTGGCGTCTCGGAAAAGGAATGGAGAGGATGATATTGTCCTTACTATACTCTGGGCAAATATCCATATGGATTTACAAATTCCCTGAAGCGAGGTCCAAAGCTAATTAAAGCCATACAGTGTGAAAACAAATCAAGGGAAGATGAGTGTGTAAACAGAGGTCAGTGCCGCTGCTTTATCAAACAAAGGCAGTTAATTGGGTCAGAACTGCTTCGCTAACAAGTCGTGCAAGTTTTTCTCTGCTCATTGGGAGACTTTATAGAGAGTGAAGAGAAGTGAAATCATTTCTTTTATGTACTGCAGAACGAGTCAAAAATAGACTGCACTGTACTTGAACCTGCTGTGGAAATATCCTCAAGCCAGTAAGTATCAAGAACAGCTTCTGTAACAAACCTGAGGCATTTAAGACATTATGCAGTAGGTGTGCTTTCAAAAAGTAAGGTAACTTCATGATGCCTCCTAAAGTCCAGTTCACTTTTCAGCTACAGAACCTGACCCACAGCTACAGACACTTTGGGTTTTGTGGGGTCAGTGTGTTAACATTCGTTTGTGCTCATTTTTAACGTGTAATGCAGCTTGTGGATGTCTGAGAAGAAGTGAATGGAAATCTAGTGATTGTCTGTATTGTTTAGTGCTTGTTTGATGAAAGACAACACACAATATTTTACACAATATTTGTGTGCTTGATTTTATGTTGCTTAGAAGGTAAACAAAATTAAATTAGGGCACAAGGGGACACCTTACAGAAGAAAAAAACTACATTATTGATAAGTCCTAAGATTAACAATCAAAACATGTGAAGTGGGACGCTGACAGCAGAGTTTATTATCCAAATGCAGGGTTTATTAGTTAAATGTCTGGCAAGCAACTGTCAACACAGGGGCAAACAGATGTATACAGGGAATCCAGAGACGTAGTCAAAACACAGGTGAATAGTCAGTACAGGTAGGAAGCAGGCAACATAAACAAACAAAACAACAAAGCAAAGGTCTAACACAGAAAGGCAAGGCAAGAGCGTCGTAATGTTCACAAACAGTATAAGCAGTATACAAGACTCAGCAATGTGTGTGTGTTTGGGAGGTGTATAAATAGTCTGTGTAATTAGTCCTGTACAGCTTCAGCTGTGTCTGTTTGATTGTTCAAGCTACCTCACAGAAGTGCTCTGTTTGTTAACAGAGTTGTTGAATATTATAATAAGGTAAATTAAATTTTAAAAAGGAACATCCTGCATCTGTTTCTTCACTCTTCTTTGTTTTATTTTATTTTTTTAATGTATTATAGAAGTGTTGGATCGAGGTTCGGCATACTCAAAATTAAATGACTCTGACTTAGTTGGACTCGAGGGCAAAAAAACCTGATAGGGACATCCCTAACTGAATTCCATCTTAGGACTGGATCCTATAATTTCCTATACACAATTATGGAAATCATATGTCCCTAAAGTTATTTCACAGAGCCCCTGGATGTGGGTCACATTTTGTATATTATACAGTAGCACTAACATACCAACATGCTTTGACAACATCAAACTTCATTAAAATCAGTCATGAATTCATTCCTCTGACTAGCTCAACTTTCTTTTGGAGTTTATATTATGCCTCACTTTGTGTTAGAACAAAGCTCATCTGTTCAAATCAAATATCAATTTCAGTGGATAATTGTCAAATAAACGTCTCTCTCTTTATTTCATATTTTATTCATATTGTATTCATTCCTCTAGTCTTTACTTAAACAACAATAGACTAATCAGCACCATGGACAGCTCCCTGCATCATCACATTCATAGTTTTACATAACTGATATAACAAACCATTACAAGCTCATGCAAATTATTCTACATTAAAGTACAAATATTCATAACACCCACCTAGACATATGCTGATATTCAGTAATTCAACAGACGTGCAGATATTGATATACTTTCGCTGGTTAAAGTCCCAGCTTGGTCAGTTGG
The DNA here is from genome assembly GCF_903798145.1 of Danio aesculapii. Taxonomy (NCBI): domain Eukaryota; kingdom Metazoa; phylum Chordata; class Actinopteri; order Cypriniformes; family Danionidae; genus Danio; species Danio aesculapii. Next base: position 43,250,375 of record NC_079452.1, on the reverse strand, counting down.
CATTTCTATGTGGAGTTTAACAAAAGAGTGAACAAAAAACTCTTGTGGAAATTGGTACTAAGAAATGATACATTATCAGAACAAACAATTGTTCATTTGAAAAAAAAAAACTAAAACAGAGACAAATGTCAACAAAACATTTATCAGACACAGAATTAGAAACAGGACAGGAGGTAAAACAACAAAAAAGATAAACAAGATAAAGATCAAAACATGGCAGGACAAACGGGGGAAAATGCTTTGTAATGCTTCACATGTGAAGCATGCCTTCCTGTTTTTTCAATTGAACTATTTGTTTGCTCTGATAATGTATTATTTCTTAGTACCAATTTACAAATGAGAATTTTTGTTCATTCAACTTCAGACATTATAGTGATGTTGTCAAAAGTTGAGTACAGGTAGTAGGTGCCAATGGTGTTGTGGTTAGTGCGTCAACACATGGTACTCTCACAGCGACCTGAGTTCGATTTTGCCTTGAGGTCCTATGCAAATCCTTCCCCTCTCCCCACGCTTTCCTGTCTGTTCTCTCTACTGTCCTAGCAATTAAAGGTGAAAAAATGTCTTGTACTCAAGGAAAAACAAAAGGAAATAAGGATTATGTTTTTTGTTCACTCAAATTCAAGCATTCCAGTTCTGCAGACAAATGTTTAGTTGGTGCAACTTAAGTTTTATTACAGAGTAATTTAGCTCTCTAGAAAGCTAATAATCTTATGTTAATCCAACTAAATGTTTTTGTATTACTGACAAATAATTTTAGTTCAGTGCAGCTGATGTTTTCAAAAGTTGAGTCAACAAGAAAAAGTGGAAGAAAATAAGGATTATGTTTTTTTTTGTACTGACTCAGTGTACTGTAAACTGTGATAAAAACTACAGCAATTATTATTATTATTATTATTATTAATAATAATAATAACTTTAAGTTTGAGAGCAGTAAAAGCCTTACATCCACCTATTCCCTCAGAAAAAAAGATGAAAAAAAGCATTTTCTCCTTTACCTCTATAAAACAAATGTGTTACTGTCTCCACCCCGCTATCGCATTCTCAAGTTCATCTGTATATCTCAGCTAGTGGGAGGCTGCTGTACATTTACCTGATGAGTCTTCACTGTTTAAAGTCCCCCCCCTCCCTAACACCCGCTCTTATTCACAGTTGGTCTCGTCTACGGAGCCAACAGCCGCACTTAAATGAGGAACTCTGACCGTGATGCTCAGGGTTATCTGTGCCTCTCAGCAATCAGCTCCACGACCTTATTTCCCAATGCTGGCACACATCTACTCTCACCGCCGCTACTGTATTGCTTTCCTCCATCTCTATTATGGGTCGACATATGTTGCTGTGTTATTCTGCTAGCATGTGAGCGTTTTTCTTTTTCAAAGCCTGAAGGTCGAGTTAGGGATGTTTTGTTGTGATTGGCATGTAGGAATACAGGGGTTGACGCTGTTGTTTTTCATATAGAGATCTGAGAGATCCAAAAGCATGAATTTACTTCAGGGTTGTTGTTTTTTTGAAGTCTTGAAAAATACAAGCTCTACTGCAAAAACATGCCTTGTGCATACATTAATAGTAGTAATAATGGATTTCACAGTGGTTTGACATTAACATATTGCTGATCTAAGTTCAACAGAGTGCATCGGTTTGGTTTCAAAGGTTAAAATCAAATTTGGTTTTGCTTATTGATTTGTAACGGTAACCTGTAAACTGTTAAAGACAGAATTACTGTGAGCTATTATGGGGTGTGCTGTAAAATCAATACCGCTTATGCTTTTGTTGAGGCCATTAGCCAGCATGAATGTTTTTGAATAACCATGTTTAACTATGACTCCTGCTGGATAAACTACATCACTTATGATTCTGCAAAAAAATCGTCTTCTAGTCAACATTCTCCAGTCAGTCTTCCTTTTATTCACTTAAATATGTTTATATGTGGACATTTGTGCAATATTTTTTTAAATCAAAGTACAAATACATTTAAAATTTTGTTATTTATTTGTGACCTAAAGTTTAAGTTTGTAATTTCTAAGTAGCCTATACCTAGTTGTTATTATATATAAATAAGGTATACATACAAACTATTATACAAAAATATTATACAAACACAATATAAATATATAAATTATATTTTTACACAAAATATTTATTTATTTATTTATTTATTTATTTATTTGTTTTTTTGTTTGTTTGTTTGTTTGTTTATTTATTCATTTATTTATTTATATGGGATCTTCATACAGTAATGCATTATGGCAGGAATGCCCAAACTTTTTCTTATGAATGGCCAAAAGCCAAACTTAATTGAGGGTGTGGGCTGTAGGTAAATATACCAAAATATTAAATTTAAGCTGTCATGGCCTTTATTAATCAGGGGTCACCACAGCGGAATGAACCACCAAGTTATTCAGCATATGTTTTATGTGGCGGATGCCCTTCCAGCCGCAACTCAACACTGGGAAACACCCATACATTCTTGCATTCCCACACATACACTACGGCCAATTTAGCTCATTCAATTCACCTGTACCGCATGTCTTTGGACTGTGGGGAAACCGGAGCACCCAGAGGTAACCCACGCGAACGCAGGGAGAACATGCTAACTCCACACAGAAATGCCAATTGACCCAGCTGAGGCTCGAACCAGCAACCTTCTTAAATAGATAAAAAAAATAGAAAATAATTGATAAAAATACTTCAAATTAATTTATAATGAACGTCTTACAATAAAAACATGAACAAATTTATTTATAACACAATAGTGTTCAATGCTAAATACACTAGTCAAGCTGAACCTGCCTTTGCCTTGATTTGCTCGTCAATGTCTTGTGCATTGTCATCTATCTTCGAGTGACATTATTTACATTTTTAAAAATCTGCTTCATGTACATTTAATTGAAACATTTAATTTCAGTTGATTTTTTTGTAGCTCAACAATTAATCAAACAAACAAACAAACAAACAAACAAACAAACAAACAAAAGGTTACAGTAAAATTAGAAATGATGATCTCTGTTGAAGGCCAAATCAAAGCTTACCGGGTCCTACTTTGCGGGTCCTACTTTGGCCATCTCTGCATCAAAGGTTGGCTGAAACTAAGATATTGTGTTTGATTTCTCAGCACCACTTCTGCTTTTGGCTTTTTTATATACTGCATTTGCTGCACTTCTTTTTGCATGCTATATGCTAGTGTACCTGTCATATTTTGAGTCAGAATAGGTTCAAAAACAAAGCAGTGTAGTCAAACACTTAATGTAGGATTTAGAGACCATCACACAACAGATGCTCTCAGAATACCTATCAGCTAACCACTAGCAAGTGGATATTAAACTGAACCCTGTCATATCCATTTTCAAGTAAGATCCTGTCATCCTGATTCTTGTGGTTCAATAGATTTTCCCCCGTGAGACAACATTTGCGTTATAATCTCTCCATATGCTTGCAGGAATCAGTACTCCATCATCAAATGTAATCCCACCATGTATTTGTCAATATAGATGCATAATCCATGAGTTCTCACTAGAATTTCTGCATCACATTTTTTTATCCGTGCATGCAAATGGACAAGTTTCCGTCACTGGCGTAGTAATATATGTGCATAATGATAGCTGGTCTTTCACTTTCATCTCAGCACATGAAGCTCAGCAGTGGAGTCACAGCTGCTCAGCTTATTAGCTCATTGAATTAGACCAATCATGAGCCAAATCGAGGGAAGACCGGACACACAACCATGCAGCACTTGTAAAGTATAACACGATTATTTCAGCTCTTCTTATTACCCAGCTGATTATGCAATAGTGATTTTTTAGGGAAGGGGGAAAATTGGGAACGCTATCAAACATCAAGGCAGGAACTTGTGTAGTTCCAATGCAGGAATGCACACACTAAGGGGTAAAATTTACTGCCAGCAGATAAAATGTACTCATTCACATGATTACAGTTATAATATGGTTACAAATAGCGCTGCACGATATTGTAAAATTCTTTTATTGCAATATTTTGTGTTCTGGAATATTTTGTGATATAAATACATTTTCCCCACTTGATGTGGAGACCAATAATTGGAAAGATTTCATAATTTTAGAATGATTTGGATGTTTATGTAGTGGTGGTATAGGATGCTTAACAGTAGTGGATGTTTATCAGTAATTATGTACAGACATTGAATCAATCCAGGCTCAATGAATATATGTGCCCAGGGCTACATTTTTGAGAACTGAGAAATATGTACCCGGGGCTACATCTGATTACAGTTTTTGTTTTTACAAATCCACTCGAGGCCACAATGCACATTTGTGACACTATTAAATACATTACTGGGGCATGTTCTCTAATGCATGCTGTTTTTTGTAAATCCATTGTGTACATTTCTATCAATATAAAAGTCCTTTTCATGCAAGGTTAGTCAGCTTGTTGTGTATAATATATCAGCTTGTTATTAACTGATCCACCCACCCCTTCCCTAAACCCAACCGATAGGGTTTAAAAAACGAAAACGAAAAGCTGCCACGGCCACATACTTTTACCACACTGCTTTTTTTTTGTTTTATTTTAACTGGTTTCTGGAACTGTCATTCACTGGACTTGAACCCTGTTTTTCTCTGTTCTGCATCCCAAATGTCGTATGTGGTGAGAAAACAGCGAACCAGTCACAGGCCATAAAAACAGATGCAAATGATAACGTTACGTTTCACTCTATAACGGTAACTTTGCAGTGACTTCATAGATCACATGTTCTGAAAGCTGTGGTTTCTGGTCAACTCTATTTGACCCAGTTTTTTAACCCAACAATGGGTCAATATGGACAAAAACATCAGTTGAGTTAAAAATTGTGAAATAAATTTTATTGAAAAACATTGGGTTATGACAAGTCAGCATTTGTAGAGTGTATATCCTGTGGTTGTGAATGCATACATTATTATGTCAATGCTGAAGCTCTATATTTTGCAGCCCTAGTTAAAAACATAGAATTTCACTGTATTGTGCCACTGTCTGCACAAAGTTATGTCTGATGTCCAACCCAGGCTCATTCTGAAAATGTAGTCCTATGGACGTTTCTGGAGACGGTGAAATACATCCCGGGAGGTACGTATTTTTGCAGTTTTTGTTTTCGCAAATCCACGAGAGGCAGCTGTGTGCAACTTTTCATATCTTAAATTTTCTTGCGAGTGCCGTTCACGCCCGCTGTTCTCGTGTAAACCCACCAGAGGCTGCGGTTGACTGACTTTCTCTCTGACTATCTGAATGACTGACTGACTGACCGACCAACCAATCAACTGACCCACCCTCCTCTTTCCCCTAAACCCAATAAATTTTACCGATTGACCCGCCCACCCACTTACTTCCCTAAACCCAACCAACAATTTACAAAAGCTATCCAGAAAAAGAAAAGCCCTCGTCTGATTTTTACCATGTTTCCAGATTTTACCACATTCTCACCCTGTTATTCACTTGTTCATTTTATTTTTTTAGATTCTGTTTTTGTCTTACCTGATTTCTGGAACCGCTCTTCCCTAGACTCGAACCCCGTCATCGTCAACTCTTCTCTGCATCTCAAGTCCGCCGACATACACAACAAGCTAACTGGACAAACTAGTTGCAACCGGAAAATCCTCCACACAGAGGTAAGCGGTCAGCCGGTAAGCACGAAAAGGAACGGCGTCATACTGCCCCGTAGCGTTCGTTTAAAAAATGAAATGCAGCCATATGTACCTCCAGCTACATAATTCGCGGTCTCCAGAAATGTCTATGGGACTACGTTTTCAGAATGAGCCTGTGTTTCTGATGTCTTTGAAATTATTATTTTCAGCTGACACAGGACATAGGATATTTCAATACTATCTCACACCAATTTGCAGTGTTGGGGGTAATGCATTACAAGTAATGTTACATAATAATATTACTTTTCTAAAAAAAACGAGTAAAGTAACACATTACTTTCAAAAAAAGTAATAATATTTGAGTTACTTTTTAAAAAATCTAGCGCGAGTTACTTTTTAGTTTAATTAATTTGCTTTTAAAAAAGAAACTGCTGAATTAAATAGATTGTGGTTACGTTGAATCCCACAAAAGTAGCAAATGCATTGCGTTAAACTTTCATTAATCTGTATATATGGCATGTACAGTATACCTCTGGGGCCCATGTTCGCATAGGTTTCCTCCGAGTGCTCCAGTTTCCCTCACAGTCCAAAGACATGTGGTACAGGTGTATTTAATAAACTAAATTGGCCGTAATGTATTAGTGTGTGTGTGAATCAGTGTGTATGGGTGTTTCCCAGAACTGGGTTAAGCATCTGCTGCATAAAACATATGCCAGAATAGTTGGTGGTTCATTCCGATGTGGCGACCCTTGATAAATAAGGGACTAAGCTGAATGAATGAATGAATGAATATTTTATGAAGTAAACTATGGTAAACTGTGTTTTTTTTTGTAGTATAATTTAGTTGTAAAATATATAGTACGGTACTGGGTAATTTAGTTATTCTACTATATTGGTTGGATTACCATAGCAACTATAGAATTACCACAATATATTAATTTAAGTACTTTAAAATAATATGGTTCAAAAACACCATTATTTACCATATATAAATATAGTATTTTAGGGTGGCGCTGTCACCTCACAGCAAGAAGGTTGCTGGTTCGATCCTCGGCTGGGTCAGTTGGCATTTCTTTGTTGAGTTTGCATGTTCTCCCCATGTTTGTGTTGGTTTCCTCCGGAGACATGCCCTATAGGTGAATTGGGTAAGCTAAATTGTCCAAAGTTTATGTGTGTGAATGAGAGTGTATAGGTGTTTCCCAGTGATGGGTTGTCACTGGAAGGGCAGCTGCTGTGTAAAACATCTTCTGGATAAGTTCATTCTGCTGTGGCGACCCCTGATTAATAAAGGGACTAAGCCGAAATGAAATGAATGAATGAAAGAACAGCAGATGCTGAAATGCATGTGGTCAATTTGACCATTGCAGCCATTGAAGTTAGAAATACTCAGATTTTTTGTTTTGTAATATTAATAGAATAACAATATTAGAATGAAATAAATACATATTTAGGAGAAGTCAGAGATTTGTAGTTTTATAGGTTTCATTTTAACAATTTAAGCAAAAGTGGTCAAAATGGCTTCCTCTGTAGTTCTAGTGTTAACAACAAGGGACTGTACTGAACATAACACAACTTTAGTCATGACTGGGAGACTTTGATGTTTTATAGAAAGTTTGCCATGTGCATTTGAAAAACAGCTGTGGATAAATATAACCTTGTGACAGCTCTTGTGTAAAGGGATTTTACTTGAAATTCTAGTTTTCCTTTGCAGGCGGTCGGCGACCAACAGAGCAAGCCGGTCACCGGAAAAGGGTCACAGTGCTTATCCTGACTCTCTACATACGTGGTGCCCGCTAAAGCCACCCTTTTGTCTCAGCCCTGACTGAGAACACACCATTAACAGAGCCACAGCTTGACAAGAAAAATGAAGAGAGCTATTTTCTGTGGCCTCGAGTGCCAGGCTGAATAATGAGCAGACATTCTTTCTCTCTTCCCCCTCCATGGATTCACTCCTCCTTGTGAAGACCCAGTCAGAGAAGAGTGTTTCTGTCTCTTCCCCGCTTTTTCACCCCCTCTCCTCTCGCTCTCTCTTCCTGTGCCCTGATCTGTGACTTCTTTTCCTAGGAAACCAGGGCAGGAGCAGGCTGTGTGTGCACATCACATTCAGCCTCTCGGTGAAGTGAATTAGACGAATTTCTGGTGTCGGATCTGAGGATCAGATAGTTCACATCCTGAATGTTACAAACATTCATACTGGATTCAAAATAAGAATCTTGTTTACTGCATAGGTTTGGTTAGGTCAGGGATGAAAGAAATGATACAAATGAGGTATCTTTAATATCTCTCTTATTAATAGTAATAATTAATGTCTAAATATCTGTTCACTGATATTAGCATGTCTTATATACACCATGCAAAAGAATTTGAGAAATTATAAATTAAATTATAAAGTTTTAGTAAAGTTTACTTTTTGATTTATTTTATAAATTGCAGATTCCAATTGTAAAGAAATCTATATATGAGCAATATCACACTTGTAGCAGTGTGATAAGGCTGTATATCAGCACTGGTGGGAGGCGTGTGTTGACACAAGGCCACAGGCAGAGTTCCTTAGTGTACTCTCAGTGCCAATATACATATCGCACTGCTACAAAGGTAATATTGCGTTTATACAAAAGTGTGACGGTATAATCGTGTATATAAAAAAGAAAATCAAACACTGAGAGTCTAAAAATCCTTTTGTATAAGGAACTACTTTCTTTCGCCATTCATTCCCATCTGCAGCTGAGGCAGAACAGCAGAAGCTGTTGCAACTTCACCAGCGTCATTTTAAAGCTAGTATTTGAATGATTCTCTAGCGTTATGTCTAAATGACAAAACAGGTGATTTTGCTCACATTTTGAGATTATAAGGCTGAACAGCATGAAATGCAATCAGTCTAGAGACATTTCTCAGTATTTCTCTGTTGCAATTGGGAGATCACAATAATTAACCCTGAAAAAGCCAAAGCAACGCCAAGACTACAATTACTATGGTATAAATACAGCACTACAACATACAAAAGAGAGAGATCGGCTTAGAATGTCACTTACCAGATTTATATCGTTTTGATCAGCTGTAATTTGTAGTTTTACGCTGAATTTTTCACCTGTAAGGGCTTATTATACAGTTTCTGTCGTCATCTTGTGGATGGACAATGTCAACCATCTTTGTTCTGCTACAAAAGTCAAAAAGTCAGCTTTATTGTCAATTCAACCACATGTACAGGACATACAGAGAATCGAAATTGCATTAGTTTTAGAACCTAGGTGTCTAACATATAATATTATAACAAAAAGTAGAATTTTTAAAAGAAATTGCAGTAAATACAATTACACATATAATGTAATCTAAAAATAAAAGTAAAAAATTTACATTTGTAAACAATACAATTACACTTAAGGGCATATGGAACAACTACATTCTCACCTTAAAAAGCCTCAAAAGTACATTATGTTGTCCAACAGCTGCAATATTTGTCAAATTGTAGTCCTCTGCTTGCCACTCATGTCGGCGGAGTAATGGAGAAGAGTGAAGAAGCTCTACAAGTTCTGATATTGAAGAATATCACATGGCTATCATCCAATCAGATTCGAGAACTAGACAGAACTGTTGTATAAATATATGTATATATATTTATTACGGCTGCATAATATAAGCATTGATATTGCAATGTTTGCATCCACAGTCACATCGCAACCATGTGCAAAGAACAACAACCAAAAATTTGTACTTAGAATTGTCCAAATATCTACATTTCAAAGCAAAAACTAGATTATTTAACTTACCCCAATGGCAGAAAATTTAGATTGTGTTGGGGAAAAAAAGAATGCATAATTTCATTATTGTTGTCTCTTATTCTTTATTAGAAATATGTTTTGCCTATAGAAATTTTAACCAAACTTATTTTGTGATACAGTTTGTGATACAATTTGCAAACTAATGAAGCAGTTTTGCAGAAGTAGATACAGCTTACTGGAAAGATAGGGCAATATCAATATATGAAAATAACTTTAATTTCTTATTTAGCTTTCCCATACAATGAGATGTGCTTAAAGGTGTGAAGACAGGATGTTCTGAAATGATCTGATAATAATGTCAGCTTATGTGCACAGGGAAGTTTGCAGAAAAAGGACATATGCCTAGGTGCGACCACCAGAGGACTGCAGAATGATTGACAAGTGACAAATTCCACCAAAACTCCACCTTTTAAATCAGCTGTGTATAAATACTGGAGTCAGGGAAATGTAGAGGCATTGCGAACCTTCTGAATGTAATTTTTGTATTGCATTGGTGTAAAGCTCTGTTTATCGAATTATTCATTTGTATTTAATAAATTACTAATATTTTTGACATTGAAGAAAACTCTCTCCGGACCTTTTCATTGACCATGCATGGAATTGGTTAGATATTCCAAGACTTTTTTAAAAAGAAAAAAGCCAAATTTCATCTGGCTTTGAAAACAAAACAATATTTTAGTTAATCTAACAATTATTTTTAGATATTTGGACTAGAAATAAGACAAACCAAAGTAAGACAAGCATTTTATAGAATCAGAATCAGTAAGAGCTTTATTGCCAGGTATGTTCACACATACGAGAAATTGTTTTCATGACAGAGCTTCTACAGTGCAACAGGATAACTGAGACAGGACAAAAAACAGATAATAAATATATTTAAAAAAAATACAAGTAAGTTATAGTTGTATATTATAGTAAATAAGTTGTATAGTAAATTGAAGCAGGTGATTTTTTTTAACATATACCTTCTTCAACTTTAAAATGCCATTTGATATTTAATGTAGATTGTTATATTATCAAATAAGCATTTAATTAAAAATAATACAGTTTTCAGTCTCAAAATGAATATTATTTAATGTGTTATGATATCTAAATTTACTATTTTATTACTACAATTTTAATATTTACCATTTATTTGTCATCACCCTTAGCATGACAATCTATTCTTTACTCAAGTCTTAATTCCTACCAGCATTTTAATATCTTTTCTTGCTTTTGTAATGAATGTCAATAACTGAATCACTTTCCAAAGGCATACGAGGAGCAACATCTGAGATGAAGTAGATACTTCAAAGCAAATGAAATATTTCCATTAAGTGAATGAGCAATATTTTTATCCTCTGGGTGCTCCGATGCAATCTGAACTGTATATAAACACTATGAAGCATGTCCACAAACACAAACAGGAGGAATAGGGTATTAGTCAGATCCTATACTGTAGAAAGTGACTGTGTTCCCCTGCAGACGCCTCTTCCCCTTCCCTCAAGTGTTAATAAAATGACGTGAGGACCCGTCTGCTGTGCAGGCAGCGTGAATTCACAGTCGGAGAGCAACCGATGAACCGCCACGGGTGTTTTTCCCTTACTGTGTTCATGTACAGATGTCTGAGTGTGTTCAAATGCGAATTTGCTTTCCGTCTGTGAATCGCAAATGCAGCTGTTCATCTCTTTCTCCTGTGTAAACATGTTGTTTGTGTTAATATTTGTCTCGGAATGAGTTGGGAGGCGAGCGCGCGCACATGAGGGAATGGCAACCACTGTGGCAATAGTTCAGCTTGTGATATATGGTTATAACCATTCACAGAGAGCCAATTAGGTCTCCTCTGTTTGGAATCCCATAATGCACTTCTCTCCAAAGATGCTTCATCCAGTGCAGATAAAGCTGGAAACAGAATTTTCAATAGGAGCCTTGTTTACTCACCCAAGCAGCAGAAAATGACCAATGTTCTTGTGTTTTGTTCATCTCATACAGACCACAAGACTATTTTTTATGGATCCATTGATCATCATCTTCTCAGTTCACAAGGCTCATTCATACAAGCACATCTTGTAGGAACAAGTAGTTTTTCCCTGCTGTTCACATTAGATTGCACGTAGATGTCTGTGTGTGTTCAAAAGTGAATTTGCTTTTGGATCTGGGAATCGTTAATGCAGATGTTTATCTATTTCTTTTGTGTAAACATGTTGTTTGTGTTAATGTTTGTGCCTGAATGAGTTGGGATGCGAGCATTTGTTCATGTGGGAAAGGCAACAGCAGTGGCAATAGTTCAGCTTGGCCGTGAGGTTTGTGATATATGGTTATGGCCATTCATTGAGAGCCAATTAGGCCTCTTCTGTGTGGAATCCCATAATGCACTTCTCTCCAGTGCTGCCTTATCCAATCGAGATTAATCTGGAAATTGAATTTCCAAATAAGAGCTTTGTTTACTCACACAAGCAGCAGAAAATGACCAATGTTCTTGACTTCTGTTTGTTTCCTGTAGACTTTAAACCATTTTCTATAGATCCATTGATTGCCATCTTCTTAGTCCACAATAAGGTTCATTTCTATAAACACATCTTTTTTTATCTTTGTTTTTCTTCATTTTGTTTGCATTACATTGCACATAAAGATGCTTGAGGGGCAGTTTTCATGTTTTCAGCCAAAAACTGGAAACTTTTTTGCATTTAGCCTGTTTGTTTACACAACAACACTGTTTTTTTCAGTCACAACACTGTTGTTGTGTCTGGAAATGACTGGAAACAGGTTTCAAAGTGAAACTTTTGAAAACGCTGCAGCTGTCGTGTCCATGTGAACACCTGAAATCCAGTCCTAAACACTTGATGAGTCTTACAAGGGCAAACAATTTTTTCTAAGGACATGGACAGATTAATTGTTTACCATGAAATGAGCAATGTGAGCAAAAAAAATCACATTGTTAGTTTTGATTCCATTTGTACTTTAAAGGAAGTGTAGATTAAACAAAAAAATTGATGGAGTACATGGTAGTGTTGTTGTTGCTTACATGTTTGCTAACGCTTCATCAGCAAAGTGTCAATTTTCGTCACTTTACAACCAACAACGCAGACACATCACACACACAGCAAATTCTACATACCGTACACATCAGACCTGAGCTGCCAACAGCACATCTTCACATCTATACATTTATTAACAATATGCCAGGGCCAAATCAAGTAATTTTGGGGGTTTGTGATATGGTAATTTGGTTATGGCCATTCATTAGAGCCAAATAGGCCTCTTCTGTGTGGAATCCCATAATGCACTTCTCTCCAGTGCTGCCTTATCCAAGCAAGATTAATCTGGAAACTGAATTTCCAAATAAGAGCCTTGTTTACTCACACAAGCTGCAGAAAATGACCAATGTTCTTGTCTTCAGTTTGCTTCCTGTAGACTTCAAACCATTTTCTAGATTCATTGATTGCCATCTTCTTAGTCAACATGGTTCATTTCTACAAACAAATTTTTTTCATATCTTTTTTTCTTCATTGCGTTTTCATTAGATTGCACATAAAGATGCCTGGGGCAGTTTTATAATGTTCTCAGCCAAAAACTAGAAACTTTTTTGCATTTAGCCTGTTTGTTTACACACAACACTGTTGTTGTGTCTGGAAATGACTGGAAACAGGTTTCAAAGTGAAAGTTTTGAAAATGCTGCAGATGTCGTGTCCATGTAAACTCCTGAAAACCAGTTTTAAACACCTGATGCTGAGTCTTACAAGAGCAAACCATTTTTCTAATGACACGAACGGATGAATTGTTCACCACAAAATGAGCAATGTGAGCTAAGAAAATCATATGGTTAGTTTTGATTTCATTTGTACTTTAAAGGAAGTGTAGATCAAAGGCAAAAAAATACAAGAACATGCTTGCTATTGCTTCATCAGCAAAGTGTCGATTTACATCACATTACAACCAACAGCATAGACGCATCACACAGCAAATTCTGGTAACACTTTAGTTTAGGTCATAATTCACGATATTAACTACTGGCTTATTACCTGCCTATTATTAAGACATTAACTTTTGATTAGTAGTTATAAAATGTGATCTTATTATTCATCCCTAATCCCGCCTAATACCTAAACCCAACTACTACCTTACTAACTATTAATAAACAGCTAATTAGTAGTTTATTTAGCTAGTATTGTTAGTTAATTGTTTGTTAATACCATGAATTATGACCTAAACTAAAGTGAACCCAAATTCTACATATTTTACACATATCTTCACTTCCATGCATGCGCAAAATCTGGTGTATATAAATATATATATATATATATATTTATTTATAAATTTTTTGCCGTTTTCACATGTATATACATGGATCATTTTGAAAACGCTGTAGAAAGCGTTTTCGTGTTGATGTAAAACTTCATTAAAATGCAAAAGGAAAAACTTTATTTTCTGCCTACATCTTTGTCGTGTAAACGTAACCTACAGTAAGTGTGTTCAAACGTGCATTTGCGTTTGGATCTGTGAATCATTAATGCAGTTGTTTATCTCTTTCTCCTGTGTAAACATGTTGTTTGTGTTAATATTTATCTATGAATGAGTTGGGATGCAAGTGCAACCATGTTGACAATAGTTCAGCTTGGCTACGGGGTTTGTGATATATGGGTATGGTTATCCATCGAAAGCCAATTGGGCCTCCTCTGTGTGGAATCCCATAATGCACTTCTCTCTAGAGCTGCCTCATCCAATTAATCTGGAAACTGAATTTTCAAATGAGCCTTGTTTACTCACACAAGCAGCAGAAAATGACCAATGTTCTTGTTTTCTGTTTGTTTCATATAGACTTCAAACCATTTTCTATGGATCCATTGATCATCTTCTCAGTCCACAAGGCTCATTTCTGCGAGCACATCTGAGTCCTGCAAGCAGGTAAGTTTAATTTTTATTTTCGAATCAGAGACTTTTTGAGTTCAGAGCACTTAATCGCACCGCAGCTTTAATCTGCCTTTGTGATTTACAAAAGGGAGGGTGAGAAGAGAGCAGAGGATCTGCTGTTATGCAGAATCAAGCACAGGCTTTTATCCTTTCAAACGCAGGCAACAATTGCAAGACAGTCTGACCTCTTTTCTGATGCTGATTAGCGTGGTATTTGAGCTGACATTAAACATAGTGCTGTAATTATGCTAAAAGGTAACCAAGAGGTAAATGCAGGGAAAAGAGACTTGTGGTTCTCTGATATACTTTGGCCAAGTGAAGCAGTAGAGTTTACAGATATGCAGCGGTTTACAAAATGAGGAATTAGCATTATAGAGTACGAAATCTCTATCTGAAGTAGCCATTAAGTTTTCCATAAAAGCAGTTTTGTGAGATCTTGTCTCGCCGTGTTATTTCAAAACTTTGCATCAAGTTCAACGGTGCAGTAAATGGCTCAATACCCGGAGCAATTCATTAGCAGTAAATGTGCAGTTATAGCCCGCGTTTTAAAGGAAGATGCTGAAATAATCTAGTTTATGCTGTGCACTTAAAGAAGAAATATGAACTTTAACAGAATGACTGTTAGTTGTGCTGTTTTCTGTTGAGGGGCCCCGTGGCAGTGCTAAGAAATGAATCGAGGATTAAAGAAATAAAAAGTGCTTTAAAAGCTTAGTACTTCCTTAGTGGTAGACTTCCTTAGTGTGTCCATATGTATGAAAAATACAGGAAAATAAACAATGCAGTTCACATATTAATAACATTAATTTAATTAGTTAGGATAAGTAGCAAAGCATAAATATTATATTATATTATATTATATTATATTGTATTATATTATATTATATTATATTATATTATATTATATTATATTATATTATATTATATTATATTATATTATATTATATTATGCATCAGCATTAGGAACGCTACGGTTACTAAAGTAACCCTTCGTTCCCCGAGGGGGGGAACGGAAATGCTATGTGGAAACTTCCACTATGGGGATTTCGTCAGAATCCAATCATCTGAAAGAGTATAAAAACGGGCCAATGAAATGCCAATGAGTTGGCAGCGTCAGCGTGCACAGCTGGCGTCAATGACAATCAGTCATGCTATAAAGACGCAGCCAGTGCCATGCTCGACATCCTTTTCTAGCTGAAGAGACTTTCACGCTCAACAGCTAAGGGACAATCGTTGTGGCGAAGGAACATAGCATTTCCGTTCCCCCCCTCGGGGAACGAAGGGTTACTTTAGTAACCGTAGCGTTCCCCTTCGGATGGGGAACTCCAATGCTATGTGGAAACTTCCACTATGGGGAAATCTATGGAAAACGCCACAACGAAAGAACCTTACTGCGTCCCTGGCGAAGGGTGTGCCACGCAGTAGAGCGAGCGCACCTACAACGCCCCGAGACACAGTCTTCCAACGTGTCCCCTGGCCCTCACTTACCTGTTCAGAACAGTTATGTTTTTCGGGGAGTCGCAATAACCCAGTAAAATAGGTTTTGATACGACAGTACGTTGGGAAAGCGTTCAGTCCCGATAGGGAGGACGCTGCGGAGCTCACCTGTTACCCAGCGGGGAGACCTGGTGACAACCTATGGACTAGCCCAGAGATGGGGAGTCCTTGCATAAGGATGGTTAGCGGGGAGGGAAGACACGAGCCTGCCCTAGAAGGGGGGACTATACCGTGGCTGAGTGAACGTATGGGATCGCCAGCGGGGATCACACATAGCAGGCACCTATACCCAGAACGCGGGCTGACCAGCGGGCATGCCGACAACGTAATGGGCCAACACCTGACTCCTCCGCTGAGTCAGGTGCTGGGGGCCTCGGAGGAACTCTGCAGGGTTCGCCAAAGAAATGGGGAACTAAACTGACAAAGCTGAAAAAGCGCACGTATCTCCGGGTTAGGGAGAGTGGCGCAGCAAGCGTGTTTCGACACCTCAACCGAATCGTTTCCTCAATCACCAAGGGTTGCCTAATACCCTTGAGGAAACCGGCTCCACTCGCAGATTGTAACCTTGCAAATGTATTGGGTGTCACCCAACCCGTAGCTCTACAAATGTCTGTCAGAGAGGCACCGCGTGCTAACGCCCAGGAGGATGCGATGCTCCGTAGTGGAGTGTGCTCTCACCCCCGGGGGACACGGCTCACCCTGGCCCAAAGGCGAGGGAGATGGCATCCACTATCCCGTGGGCCAACCTCTGTTTAGATACGGCACTTCCCATCTGCCGACCACTGTAATGGACAAAGAGCTGGTCAGAGGATCTTAGGCTCTGAGTGTGGTCCACATATATTCGCAAAGCGTGAACAGGACACAACAATGAAAGGGCTGGGTCTGCCTCCTCCGCGGGCAGCGCTTGCAGGCTCACTACCTGATTCTTAAACGGCGTGGTAGGAACCTTGGGCACATAGCCGGGCCGGGGTCTCAGGACAACGTGAGAGTAGGCCGGCCCGAATTCTAGGCACGAGTCACTGACCGAAAATGCCTCCAGGTACCTAACCCTCTTAACCGAGCCTACACGACCAGCAGAGCTGTCTTCAAGGACAGAAATCTCAAGGATACTGAGTCGAGTGGTTCGAAGGGATCCCCACGTAGGCTCGTAGCACTACCGCGAGATCTCAAGAGGGTATGAGAGGGGGGCGGGGGGAAACATCCGCCTCGCACCTCTGAGGAACTGGATGATGAGGTTATGCCTCCCCACGGTGCCGCCATCCACGCATCATGATGAGCGGAGATGGTGGCCACGTAAACCCTCAGTGTGGAGCGCGACAGCCTTCGCTCCACCTGTCCTGAAGGAAAGAAAGCACAACACTGATCTGGCAAGATCGGGGGTCTTCTCGGCGAGAAGCGCACCACTCAGTAAATAGACTCCACTCCAGGGCGTAGGCATGCCTCGTAGAGGGTGCACTAGCCTGAGTGCTGGTATTAACCACCGCCACCGGTAGGTTACCTAAGTCTTCCTCGTCGCGTCTTATGGACCCCACGTGGAGGTTCCACAGAACTAAGCGAGGGTGCCAGATGGTGCCCTGTCCCTGAGAGAGTAGGTCCTCTCTCAAAGGGACTCGCCAGGGGGGGCGTCGCGAGGAGGGAGAGTTCTGATATCCAGGTCCCGTTGGGCCAGGGGCGCAACTAGCAAGACCTGCCCCTCGTCCTCCCTGACCTTGCACAGAAACTGCGCGAGTAGGCTCACTGGGGGGAGTGCATACTTACGCATGACTCGGGGTGGAGTCGCCATTCTCCCGGGGAAGGAGCTGCCGTGAGAGCCTGTTGGCCGCACGGTTGAGCCCATCCGGGGTGTGAATAGCAAGCAGCGACTTCAGCCGCGTATGACTCCAGAGGAGCAGACGGCGAGCGAGCTGAGACATGCAGCGGGAGCGTATACCCCCCATCCGGATGGAATACGCTACCGCGGCCATGCTGTCCGTCCTGACCAGCACGTGTTGCCCCCTCAGCACCGGTAAAAAGCGGCGCAGAGCGAGAAACACTGCCAACAGCTCTAGGCAGTTGATATGCCAATGCAGCTGGGTTCCCCGCCACAGGTCCGCAGCAGCATGCCCGCTACACACGGCCCCCCCACCCCATACTGGAGGCATCTGCCGAAACGACAGCCTGCCTGGACGCCTGACCTAGGGGCACACTGGCCTGTAGGAAGGAGGGGTCCTTTCCAGGGGGTGCGGGTGCGGTGACACAGCGCAGTGACAGTCACTCGGTGTGGGCCCGCGTGCCATGTGCATCTGGGGACCCGATCGTGAAGCCAATGCTGTAGTGGTCTCATATGGAGCAATCCGAGCGGCGTGGCCGCGGCTATGGATGCCATATGCCCCAGGAGCCTCTGAAATAATTTCAGGGGGACCACTTTTTTTTCCTGTCGAACTCTCTCAGACAGTTCAGCATTACCTCGGCGCGCTCTCGTGAGAGGCGCGCCTCCATAGTGATCGAGTCCAGCTCCAACCCGAGAAAGGAGATGCTCTGCACGGGGGCGAGCTTGCTCTTTTCTCGGTTGACCTGAAACCCCAACGGGCGGAGGTGCCGGAGCACCTTGTCTCTGTGCATAATCAATTGCTCCCAAGAGTGGGCTAAAAATCAGCCAGTCATCGAAATAATTGAGCGTGCGGATGCCGGCGAGCCGAAGGGGCGCGAGGGCACCCCCCGCGAGCTTGGTGAAAACTCGCGGAGACAGAGAGAGCCCGAAGGGGAGGACCTTGTATTGCCACGCTCGACCTTCAAACGCAAACCGCAGAAACTGCCGGTGGCGTGGAAGTGTGGAGATATGAAAATACGCGTCCTTCAGATCTATTGCTGCAAACCAATCCTGAGGACGAACGCATCGCGTGATGCACATCTGCGTAAGCATTCCGAAGCGCAGCCTGTGAAGGCAGCGGTTCAAAATGTGCAGATATAGGATTAGCCATAGCCCACCGCTTTTTTTTTTTTTTTTTTTTTTTTTTGGGGCACGATGAAGTGCGGGCTGTAAAACCCACGCTCCATCTCGGCTGGAGGGCCGGCTCGATTGCATCCTTCGCCAGGAGGACAGCAATCTCCTCTCGCAAGACAGGGGCGGACGCAGGACTGACCCTGGTCGCCCATGAACCTGGGAGGCCGTTTAGCGAACTGAATCGCATAGCCAAGTCTGGTCGTATGGATGAGCCATTGCGATGGGCTGGCCCGCGCTAACCAGGCAGACAGAGCCCCCGCAAATGGTCCCACCCGCACGATCGCTGACGTGCCAGCGGCGGGGCAGTGTGGAGTGAGTGGGCTCATCCGGGGAGCGCTGGGGTCCCACAGGAGAGCAGGAGAGGAGATGTTCTCGTCTCGCACTCAAACTCCAGGAGAGGGGCTGGGAGTGGAGAGAAAGGAGACCGTTCTCTCGTGCTCCATGAGCCATTGGCGAAATGCACCGATCCTGCGAGCTGGAAGGCATAGCGTCCCAGACTGGCAGTGTTCGGGCTGTCACATCCGGAGGAGGGGAAAAGTGCTCTTTCACTGAGGATTTTGATGGCGTTTTTTTTTTTTTTTTTTACGCCTTTAAATAACGTGCCCCGCCCTCCAGCGGGGAAAGAGCAAATTCCCTCCTCCCCAGATGGCCCGCCTCAGGGACGCTTCGCGGTCCGTTTTACCGAACTTAGCGGCGCCCTGGGCGGGGGACGCTGGTTGCCGGCGCGATGCTCGGCGCAGCCGCGTGGCCGGAGGCGCAGGCGGGGGCGGCGAAGCAAAGCTGCGGGCGGGCGTCCTCGGCGAAAAAGCAGTGGATGTGGATGGCTCGGCGGGGGGGAGCGGTCATACAATCCCGCCGATAGAGACCTCGCCCATCGCCTCCGACTGCTCTATCACCGGCGTGAATTCCTGGGCGAATTCACCGCCAGTGTCGCCGAACAGGCCAGCCTGGGATATGGGTGAGTTAAGAAAGCGAACTTTGTCAACGTCACGCACTTCACCAGGTTTAGCCTGAGGTGGCATTCCTGGATCACGGATGTGATCATCGTCCTTCCCAGGGCACACACAGCCGACTTTTTTTTTTTTTTTTTTTTTGTAAGAGCATAGTCGGTTGCGGTGCGGAGCGCACGCTCAGTCCTGGGTCAGAACCATCCTCGCGCAGCCGGGCCAGCGCCTGCGCTTGGTAGCGCTGGTAGGTGGCCATAGCGTGCATGGTGAGGGGGAAGGCGCACGCAGCACACTGCGTGAGCCTACTGTGCCCATCCAGGAAGAAGGGGATGGGGAGGCTTAAAAGGTCTCGCCTTCATCCTCCACATCACACCCCTCTAATCGGTCCGGCCGCGGAGCTGGGGGATAAACCATCTCCAGAGCCACGGCCGAAGCAGCCTGGGGAAGCACAGCCGCAAAGTCTGCTTCTGGATTCGACGCCGCGCTCAAAGTCCCGGAGGGAGCGAGCGGGTTCGAATCCTCGTCAGACCTTGACAGCCCAACCTCCAAGGATGGTGAGGATGGAAGCGCACGCAGATCGGGCAGAAAAAAAGTGCCCTCAGGACAGCGTGAGTTTACTGTGCACTTCCGGGAAGAAGGGGACGGGAGGCTTTGAAGGTCTTGCCTCCTTATATCCTCCACATACACCCATCTAGTCGGTCCGTCCGCGGGGCTGGGGGATAAACCATCACCAGACCCACGGCCGAAGCAGCCCGAGAAAGCACGGCCATCACGTCTGCTTTTTAGATGCTAACGCCGCGCTCTCCACCCCGGAGGGAGGGAGCGAGCGGGCTCGCATCCTCATCAGACAATGACAGCCCATCCTCCGATGCAGCGATGGACATCTGACCCCCGGTGTCATCAGGTGAGAGAGCGACCATCCAAGGACGGAGCGCTTCTCTTCACCTGAAGCTTGGATGGAGCGCGTGGAGGAGCGAGAGGTCCACGGCCCGGGGGCGGCGGATTTACTCTCACTGAAACCCTCAGATCTGCCCGAGTGCCCACCGCAGTGCGGGGGACAACTGGGGTGGGTGGCTCTTTTGCAAGAGCGAGCCGCGATCTTAACTGCGCAACAGACATGACATCAGTGATGGCATGCACTGCCCGCGAGCACCGCATTAACATGCTGGACCCCCAGACATGAAACGCTGTGCTCGTGCCCATCATCCGGGGATAGGAAACCACCGCATCCAGAAACGCACGGTCGGAGTGACGTCTTGAAAAAGACGCGCTGCACGACCGTGTTGCTCTTTTAGGAAAGCTTTTTTCCTATATACAAACCGCTCTTGGAGGACCGGACCCAAAGGACGCCAGGCAAGGGAGAAATACCCAGCTCGACCATCTGCCACTGCGTATACGCGCTCTGGACCGGGAGAAGCTGCTTCTCGATCTCTCTCTGTAGACACAGGTTGGAGATACCCTCAAAGACTCTCTCAGAAGCTTCGTGAAAGGCTCTGAAAGCGAAAGGATGTCGAGCATGGCACTGGCTGCGTCTTTATAGCATGACTGATTGTCATTGACGCCAGCTGTGCACGCTGACGCTGCCAACTCATTGGCATTTCATTGGCCCGTTTTTATACTCTTTCAGATGATTGGATTCTGACGAAATCCCCATAGTGGAAGTTTCCACATAGCATTGGAGTTCCCCATCCGAAGGGGAATGCCCCTTCTCTAGACTGTTTTAAGAAACTTTTTAAGACTCACATTTTTAGCATTGCTTTTAACTTTATTGATGAATATTTTTGTTAATTTATTATTCTATCTTATGGATCATATTTTTATTGTTTTGTTGTATCTTTTTATTGTTGTGCTGTTTCTGCTATTGTTAGTATTTTGCCTTGAAGTACTTTGAGTCTAAGAAAAGCGCATTACAAATAAAATGTATTGTTATTATTATTATTATTTTTTTAATTATTATTATATAGCGTTTGTAGTATATTATATAACATTATTAGAATGAATATATTACATTATATTTAAAAATTATATTAGTGCTGGGCAAAAATTATTTGTGGTTAATCACATCCAAAATTAAAGCTTATTTTGATATATATGTGTGTATTATGTATAATTTTGTTAATGTGATACACACATACATAGAAAAAAAAACTATACAAAACATGTTTTTGCATACATATTTAAATTGATGTATAATTTGTATCATGTACATATGTATTTTATATGTAAATATAAATAAACATTTTCTTAAATATATACATGCATGTATCACTATTCAATCATTATTCAGTTTACTTCTTCACTATTGTGTGAAGTAAAAAAATAATTGAATGGCTCACTCAGTCTAATTTTCATTAAGAGCACACCTTTACTGTCATGTTTTCTGGCTGACTTGAGATTGCTTTGCTTCTGTCTTCCGCCATCCTGATCTCTTTTGATCAGGCTCAATATAAGATTTACACTTGGTTTTAAAAAATTTAAACATGCATGACCGTCTCTTTGCCATTTTGAAAATACAAATAATATTTAGGCAGGCAAATGTTATTTTTTTTTCGATGCTCACTGTGTGTGAAACAAGCACCAACCAATGAGAGTGGTCGTAAACATATGAAAGCCGATTGCACTCATTCACATTCTGACTCACGCACGCACGCACGCACGCACGCACGCACGCACGCACACACACACACACACACCACACACACACACACACACACACACTCTCTCACATAGGTATTCACCAAGCACAAGTTAATGCCGGATCCATTAAAATAAATACAGGAACGCAAAACACGAATGTCTGACATTTTCCGGAGCAGGATCCAGCAAGATCCGGCTCAAATTAAGCACTGGATGTGATTAATCACAATTAATGTTTGCCCAGCACCAAGCAATATTAAATAGTAATAAGTAATATTAAACTCTTAAGTTTAATATATAATATAAAGAAAACGAAAAGAAGAATCAGGACCAAAAGGGACGATCAACGCAGCTTAACCGAGTTCCATGCCAAGGCCATTGCTCAGATTCAGAACACCAGTCTCCAACGAGCACACCAAACACAGTTTCAAGAGTTCCCACTTAGATATGCTTGGCATTTAAAGCAGGTTTGGCATGCTGTCCCGTGAGAGAACCCTGAGCTCGGAGATATTTGAGCCCAGAGCTCCCGCCCGGTCAATAAGCATATCAGGACATCCGAGATCAGGTAGGTCTCGAGAGCTCCCCCTTTAGAAAAGGGAGGAAAAGGAGGAGATGGGGTGGAAGGGGGGATTCTTCCAAACGAAGATAGAGCAGTAGGAAGAAAATGATCCATTTATAGTAAACTAGGATTACTCTGATTGGATTATTACTGATTACAGATGAGCAGCCAATAGTTCTCAATCATATCACGTGCTCCTCTCGAAATTAGTTTATGAAACTTCACTTATATCTACATCCCAACGAGCGGCACATTAAGGGTGTTTATTTGCTGAAATTCGTATTAAAATCTGTTGTATTTTTATTTTGCAAAGAATATTTGTACGGTTTTTGTGCACGCTATATATACTGAAAAGGGGAAAAACTAATCGTTGTATAAATGCTGTAATGTTTAAGTAATTTTTCATTAAGGTCATGTGACCATCAAGAAAAACGCTGCATCTCATTTCTCACAGGACACGTTCTGTGTTCTTGCGGTCTCCTGAATTCGTTCTTCTGAAGTGACCTGGCAAACCTGTCTTTACAAGAACGCAAGTCCGTTCTCTGCATTCTTGGAATTGAGAAACAGCCATGCACTCACCGTCGATAGGCTGGGACGCCACACACACAGCCAGTAGACTAGAACACCACACACATGCATTTACAGCCCAAAGGCTGGGACGTTACAATAAATTAAATGTTAATTAAAATATGTATTAAATAAACTTAAATAAACCTAATGATTTCACAGCAAGCATGATTTATATAACTTTCATGCATTTATTTTTATAAAAAGCATGAAACGTGATGCTGCAACAACACTACAAAACTACAATGTAACACTAACCAAATCTTAAAGTAAAACCTGAATGTTAGTAAAAGTACAGTAAAAAAAATACAGTAAAAGTAAAATACAGTAAAAAAAATACAGTAAAAGTTTATGCATAATGCAAGTACTGGAAGTGCTTTAAACTTGAACATCAAAACTTGTTTTAGTTTGAATAGACCTTACACTTCAAAACATTATCAGTCCATTTTCCTCAGATGCATAATTCCACTTTGCTTTTGGTGAACAAAGACAGATTTCAAAACATGCATACATGCATATAGCAGGCTGCAAACGAGATCGAGCTGTGTTGGGATAATGAATGATGGGCACTTGAAACTGTGAAGAACGGTGGTACAGATGTACAGCTGGCAGAGGCAAACACTGATGTGAGTGAACATTAAAGATTCATTCAAACAGCTGTTCCTTATCCAGGACAGCACGGTCCTCCACCATGTGCTCTGATTCTGAAGCTGAATAGTACGATGAAAATTTGACTAAAGCTCAGGCTTTTACACAAACAGCACACTTACTAACTTTTTACAGTAATAGAAGGGTTTTTCTCATACTGAAAAGCCAAATCCATTTGTCGTAGTCATACATTTGTACCATTTGTTGTTCACTTTGTGGATCTGGAAATATAAAGCATATTTGTCTTCATTATAATGTCTGTATTCTGTACTGTTTGGCCTTGTTCTGTTTTATACAGTAGTTTAATTATTTTGCCAGATATTTGTATTGGAAAAAGTCCAGTGGCCCCTTAATTATCATTGTGTACTAATGCTAACAATTCCAAGTGAGTCTCAAGTCTGTTGCACTGTTGTAAATGCTCAATAGTGTTATTAGTCTAGTTTAATTTAACCAGTGAGTATCATTTGCATTAAGTAAGTGGTCTTGGCCTCATTTAGGTAAGTGAAGGACGTTTAACATGTTTCACGGTTACCACAGAATCTCAGATAATTGTCAGTGGGAGAAAGGCAGAAGGACTGAGGCGGCATTGAAAACTTGCCAATCTAGCAGTCAGAGACAAAAAATAATTTTATTTATATTGTAGTTTTAATGTGGTTATATTCTTTTAAAGAATGACTCAGTACTTTTGTTTATTAAACATCATTTTATACCCCTTTCACTCTGGCTAAATGGGCAAAACAGTTGAAAAATTCCTCAAAATATCACTAAAAATATCACTAGTTAAACTGGTTTTGAACAGGCTACATAATTTGCTATCTCCAGAAATGTTTTTGTTGAGTAAATGACAAAGTTTTCAATTATGAATGCAAATTTGACACACCAGGAGGCTGTTCCATAAACTAAACCTAGAGAAAAAGCCTGGCTTATTTTGGTAAATCAGGTTTATTAATGGTGGATTCAGTTTCATAAATCAAATTTATGATAGTTCAAACTCAGTTACTGTGGCAACTTATGCTGGGAAACTAGCCTAGTAACTGCCCCGGGCAGGTTAACTCTCAGACTCTAAGTCTTAAGTTCAAGCTTAATCGAAGTAATGTTATAATTCGCCCGCTGTAATTTGATGCCATGTTAATTCACTTAACCTCTTAATAATGATTAAAACTTTATAGTCACTTCATTCATTCATTCATTCATTCATTCATTTTCTTTTCAGCTTAGTCACTTTATTAATCCGGGGTCACCACAGCAGAATGAACCGCCACCTTATCCAGCACATGTTTTCCAGCCGCAACCCATCCATGGGAAACATCCATACACACTCACTCACAATCATACACTAGGGACAATTTTAGCCTACCCAATTCACCTGTACAGCATGTCTTTGGATTGTGGGGGAAACTGGAGCACCCGGAGGAAACCCACACGAACGCAGGGAGAACATGCAAACTCCACACAGAAATGCCAGCTGACCCAGCCGAGGCTCAAACCAGCGACCTTCTTGATCTACTGTGCCAATTTTTTGTTAGATTAGTTCAATATTTTATTTTTCAAGACACTTTTATACAGCTTGAAGTGACATGTAAAGGCCTAACTAGATTAATTAGGTTAATTAGGCAGGTTAGGGTAATTAGGCAAGTTATTGTATAATATTGGTTTGTTCTGTAGACTATCGAAAAAAATATAGCTTAAAGGGGCTAATTTTGTCCTTAAAATGGTTTTTAAAAAATTAAAAACTGCTTTTATTCTAGCTGAAATAAAACAAAGAAGACTTTCTTCAGACTTTCTTCAGACAAAAAAATTCAAAAGGGGGCTAATAATTCAAGACTTTAACTGTATATTGATTTAGAAAAATGTAATAAAGAAAGTAATATAAAAAAAGCACTGACTGATATAAAAATCAGCTTCACTTTAATATAAAGATATTTTCCCACGGGTCGTGTGAAACACAAGTGTCAAAGGGAAAGCAGCATTTTGCAGCGTTTTCTAAAGCAAATTAAAAATCCCGCCGCTTGTGCGTGCATGGCTCTTTGTAGCCATTATTTTAAACTTCTAGTTGAAAACGTTCTTAAGATATTGACACAAATACTTCTTTATCAGGTTTTATCAGCCATACATATATTATATACCGATCTAATATCTTAAGAACACTAAGGAACACTATCTAACAATGGGATTTGCTCTACTCTGTGTTTTATTTATAACCAGTCAAATAGCGTTTAGCTCTAATATGGTTACTTACTTTCAGAGTAGTCTAAGATCACTCTCTATTTTCTTTAAAGTGCAACATGAGGCATTGACTATACAATGAATGAGCAAATAAATGACGGAAAAATGTCTTTCCTCCATTCATACTTGTTCAGTTTCATTAATCTGGTTACAGTACGTTTATGACCTATCACATCTAACATGCAACACATTATTTATAGTACTCAACTCATTCAAAGCAGCATATTTGTGTGTAGACACAAAATGAGACATTTAGCACAGCATATTACTTCGCATATAATGAAAGCTGCTAATTAAACACTATTCGTAGAGTGTTGTTATTCACTGAAAGTCTTTCCTTCGGCCCTAGATGATGACATTTTCATTTTTGAGTGATCTAGTCTTTTAATTCTCCTTCACTGTAACATTCCTCCACAAAGTACAAAATGACAAATTCAGCAATGAGCGTCATCTGAAACAATATGCTATCCTTTTGCCAACGTACAAATCAGTGATGGCTTTTATTTCACTTCACAGGATATAATAATAATTTCCAGGATGAAACATTATGTACTTTGTCCCTAGACCTTGGTGAAAGGAAAAGGCTGTTATCTGTCAGCGACACAAAACACGTACCTCCCTTTGCAGAATTTCAGCCACGCGCAAAATAATCAGCCAAACAGGAGAGCTACTCCCGCTGGAAATCATGGTAATAAGCCCACCATCCCCTTTCGAAATAACAGCTGGTTATGTTTTTCTAATGGAGAAGCGCCATCACAAGCCGTCGCTTCTCGTTCATCAGCAGCTGTTAGCTGTGACTGGAGGTATGGAGAGAAATCGGCGTAATATCTGTGTGCTGCATGCAGAAGCAGATCTTCCAGAGGTGTTGAGCTGCATAGAGTAAAGGCCATGACCTGGCAGAAATGATGCTCCTGTCTTGTCACCCTCACACCTGGATGTAGAGACGGGGGCAAGGGGTCCTGGTCGGCTTAATAGTGACAACTCTCATGCTGGTGATTCTGAGGTGATACATGTGATGCACACCATCTGCTGAGAGGTCAGCCTGCCCTGACAGGGACTGTTTGAAACATGAACGTGTGTCTGCATGTGTCAGACCTAGCACTTGCATCCCTCAGGCTAATTTGGAAGTGATGGAAGACAAACAGACATATCCTCTTCTGCGATTTCTACTCTGTACAATTCGGGCAGTAATGTATTTATAGATATTTTTTGTCTTCAGGGAGACAATTTACATTTTTGGACACTATAAAGTCTTGTCGTCGATTTCAGTTGTAAGAGCAAAAAATAATAACTTGACTTTTAGAAAAGTGGCAGAAGGTAGATTTTTCATATGAATTATCTGTTGAACTGCATCCCAATCATCACAAATACTGTAGAAGACCTATCAGAACGTACATGGACCAAGATTCTCACAGAAATCAATCAAGTTTGGTGAAAAATCATGATTTGGGGTTACATTCAGTATGGGGGGCTTGCAAAAGATCTGCAGATATGCAACTTCTACAGCCTGAGGTATCAAGACATTTGTGCTGCCCATTACATTACAAACCACAGGAGAGGGTAAATTCTTCAGCAGGATAGCACTCCTGCTCATACTTCAGCCTCCACATCAAAGTTCCTGAAAGCAAAGAAGGTCAAGGTGCTCCAAGATTGGCCAGCCCAGTCACCAGACATAACCATTATTGAGCATGTCTGGGGCAAAATGAAGACCTAACAGTCCTAATTAAATAGTTAAAAATCAAGGCATGATCATGTTTTATTTTGTTAAAATAAACATAATCTAGAGGCCTTTGCTTTTCATATACGCCACTTCTGATACCAAATGATCGACTAGAAGTCAAGTTAATATTTGTTGTTCCTAAAACTTGGATAGGCAACAAGACTTTTGTCAGGTGGTGTATGTCATGAAAGTGTTGAAGGGAAATTCGAGCAATAATGAAAATTCTTTTTTATGCAGCCTGGTTGACATTTTTTATTAGGCAGACAGATTTATCCAAAGCAACTTGCAAATGAGGATAACAGAAACACTTCAAAACATCAGAGAGTAGCTGTGTATAGATGTCATGACAAGTCTGTTAGTTTAGCAGTTGCTTTATATACATACAGTATACACATACAGTATACACATACACACATAAACACATATAAACACAGACATTTACAGCATACACATGCACACAGACCTGTGTGAAGTGCACTCAGAATTATACAATGGTTTCCCAGAAACGTGGAGTGTTTATAAGAAAGTGTTTGGTGCATATGGAGAGGAAGGGTTTGTTGAGCTCACTGAACTGTGAAGTATACTCAGAATCGCACAGTGTTTTCCCAGTGTTGATTTTTGTGGAAAGATGGACAGGAGATCAGGAGATTGAAACATAAGATTTTAAGCAAGCATTTATAGTGTGCAGGATCGTTCGTTTGCTTTTTCGGCACACTGTGACGTGGTGATTTTCTACTATGCACATAATCACTCAGGATTGCGGAGTTTAAACTGATGGACTTTTCTTTTTAGATTTGTGAGTTTCTATTTTGCAGGGATTGATTGGTGTGCTCTGACATCATTCTTGTCCATGATGCAATAGCTCAGGAGTTAAAAATATTTTGTAGTTTGAACATGGCATTAAAGACTGGATAGAATTTAATACGGAAAAAATTAATTGGTGAAGGATAGACTAATAATCTTTACAATGGAAATTAATAAATAATGTTCACAATACACGTTTCAGAACTGTTTCATACCGTTTTTGGAAGGGTTTTATGGGGAAGATATTTTGTCTGTAAAATTTATCATTTCCAATATTAGTTATTTTTAACAATATTAGCTTGATCACGAAACAATATAATATTTCACTAAATATTTTAGGCTGTTATTTTCTACAAAAAGTTTTTCTTATATATATTTTGACTGTATTGGTATGATATCAGCTATCTGTACCAATATTTGTTATCAGATATCAATAGCGATATTAGATATCAATATTTCAACATAGGCTCATTTTGAAAACATGGCCCTATATACGTTTCTGGAGATTGTGAATTATTTAGCCAGAGCTGCGTATGGCTGCATTTCGTCTTTAAAACAAACGCTACTGTGCGGATTGACGCCGTTTCTTTTCACGCTAACTAGCTGACCGCTTACCTGCATGTGGCCCGCTTTCCCACTGTTACCAGTTTGTCGAAAAGCTCGACATGTATGTCGGCAGACTTGAGATGCAGAGCGGAGTTGACCATGATGACGGGGTTCGAGTCTGGTGAAGAATGGTTACAGAAAGCAGGTAAGACATAAACAGAAGCAAAAAATTAAATAAACAAGTAAATAACAGGGTGAGAATGTGGTAAAATCTGAAAACGGGGGCTTTTCTTTTTCTGAATTGCTTTTCAAAACACTGCGGTTGGGTTTAGGGAAGGGGTGGGCAGGTCAATCAGTGCTTTTTAAAATACTATTGGCTGGGTTTAGGGAAGGTTCGGTCAGTTGGTCAGTTGGTCAGTCAGTCAGTCAGTTGGTTAGTCAGTCGACAGCCTCTGGTGGACTTAAGTGAGAAGGGCAGGCGCGAATGGCACTCCCGAGAGAAATTTGAGATCTTAAAAAGCCTATACAGTGGCCTCCTGCAGATTTGCGAAAACAAAAAACTGGAAAAAAACATTGCTCCTGTCACGTATTTGGCGCTCTCCAGAACTGTATATAGGGGTACGTAATTGGAATGAGCCTGGGTTGCAATACCCACAGCTGGAAAAAATCCTGGAGGAAACACTGCCTACTGTCCTGACTAAGGTCTACAGACTTTTATAATACAGTATGAACTTTTTCATAATATAGAAAAATTCTTTAAAATACAATTTCATCTTATGTTCCACAGAAGAATGAATGTCAAGCAAGTGTAGGAATGGGTTTTAAACCACAGCGGTTTGAACTGTAGTTCTGCCGAATGACTAAAAAGTCATCATTATTGATGGTAAAAAACTGTACATTCTAGTCAAACCATTCTTCTGCAATCTTATACCAAAAACGCAAATAAGGGCAGTATTAATAGCTTAAAATGTGGGAGAGCGTTGATATTATGTGATTGTATTGTATTGCAATATGGAACAGTTAAGTGTTGATGTTAAATCAAAAGTAATTCACAAATACTTGAAAATGAAATGATTTAATGAAAATAATTTGCTATGGTTACAACTGAATTTATTACAAAATAACTGTATAAAATGTTAAAATATGAAATGATAAAACATATGATATCAAGTGTACCCAGCTTAAATGTAAAATTAAAGTTACCAGAGGTAGAAGGAGAGACACAGGGGGAGGGAGAGAGAGACAAAGAGAGCAGGCCCAGATGTTAGCCTGATTGCAGTAGAGTCAGAGAAGATAGACTTCAGAGGAGGAGAGGAGCAGAGGAGGAAAGCAGACCAGGAAAAGACAGGCCAGGAAAAGAAAAGAGACAGAGCAGCGTTTTACCAACTATTTTGTATCTTTCTTGACCATGTGACTTAAGCCCAAATACTGAGACAATAAAACTGACCAATCAACATGTGACCACATCGTAAAACCCCCAAAGTCCACACAGCAGGCCCTGATCTTATCAGTATCTGCCTTTGGAGTCAGTATGGACCTTCTTGAGTCAAAAAGACATGTTTTGTCATATAAACAAATGCATATCATAATTTTCATTCCTACACAAGTTTGTAACAACATGACAGTGAGCAAATCTCATTAAAAGCAAAATTATTTTAATTTGTATGCTTGGTTTTTGCTATCAAAAATATTGACACTATGCTTCTTTGTGAGTTTTCTAGCCTTTAGTACATAAAATCAACTAAAACCAATTTCATTTTCTTCAGAGTGTTTGAAAGTACAAGGCAACTTGAAAGTACTAGCTAACAGTCGACAGTAAAGCTTTTCTCTTTGGCTAATTGAGGAAACCACAGGGTGTCTGTCTTTGCAATTAAAACTTAGATGAAAGTTAATAAGCAAATTTGCTTTTTCGATTTATCGATGGGGTGTTCAAGTTGAAAGCAAGCCAGAGCAGCTTTGTGCTCATAAATGTCCGAATTGTTCAGCAATTTGGAAGGTTTAATGTATAATGAAATGCAAAGATCTGGTGCTCCTTCAGCTAAAAACAGGGCAGCACAAAACCGCCCTCCATCCCATTACAGGCCAGTTTTAGCACAAACGTCCTAACAAGAGCTTTGTCTGACCTTGTTCCCCTGTTGTTTTGCAGCAAGTTTGACTCAGCTATGCTGATGTCATCGAGTTTCCCTTAAAACAATAAGAAGACAGGAGGAGACAGCGGAAAAAATAAGGCAAAGAAATCCCACTTGGCGTCATTTCACTTTTCAAACCGATGAGCCCTGCTCGCTGCCCTCTGCTTGGAAAGAGTCAGAGAAGGAGCGAGATTAATGCAGATCATCTGTCATCACCTGGCAGCTGATCAAAAGATCTCATTGGCAGACAGAACTCGAAAATCCACTGGAGCTTCTTTTTTCTCACTCAGAGCGGCAGTTTCTCAGACACACACATGCACTGGGTATTGGCTTTAGGCGTGTGCATGGGGAGAAGAGAGAGAGGCGTGAAATGGCACTAGCATTCCTTGGAAAATTAAAAGCAAAAAGAAAGTGATGTTGAGACACACTTATGTTTCGAGACATCAGGGAATACGGTTTGTGGCATGCCGAATGTTGATCCCTGAGCAGGGGATTTGGGCAGAACGTAAGGGTATGGAGAAAAAAGGAGAGAAATCAAATTCTTCAGAAGAGCGAGAGAGAGAGAGACTCTTGTACTTTGTTGCAAAAGCTGCACCCTAAGGCTTGTTGGTGTGCTGGTGAGGAGAAAGCAGGTCCCTGTGTTGTGTTGTTGTGCTGAGCTGCTGTGCTTTCACTCCTTTTATGCTATTGTTATGCTTTTATTTTCAATTTTCTGATGAGAATTGCTTAAGCATTTTGCCAGGTCACAATTAAAAGTGTGTTTCACAGCTCAGTGAATCTTTTTACAAGCAGGTATTTAACATAATTGCCAATTCAAAAATGAGCTCTGGCATTCATAAATGTTTGATTTTAGGAATTAATGCTGTGGCGCATACTCAAATATTGTGGAAGTGTGCTACTGTTACAGTAGCCTGTTTCTGTGTGCGTGCACAGAAATTCCCAGTGTACAGTGTGTACATATTTTTGAATATAGAATGAGATGAAATCCTGTAGGAATTCTTCCCTAAGAAATAATAATTGTGGTATGTTATTCCAAAACAAAATGGGACAAGGGGGTGGCGCAGTAGGTAGTGCTGTCGCCTCACAGCAAGAAGGACGCTGGTTCGAGCCTTGGTTGGGTCAGTTGGCGTTTCTCTGTGGAGTTTGCTTGTTCTCCCTGCGTTTGCGTGGGTTTCCCCCACAGTCCAAAGACATGCACTATAGGTGAATTGGTTAGGCTAAATTGTCCGTAGTGTATGAGTGTGAATGAGTGTGTATGGATGTTTCCCAGAGATGGGTTGCAGCTGTGAAGGCATCCGCTGCGTAAAACATATGCTTGATAAGTTGGCGGTTCATTCCGCTGTGGCGACCCCGGATTAATAAAGGGACTAAGCCGAAAAGAAAATGAATGAATGAAAATGGGACAAAAATAAAACCATTGCATCAGGCAAAAAAATGCTATAACATCCTTGTGGATCTATATTGTAAGCTTTACATACAGTAGGACTTAAATGATTGGTTTAACAGTAAACATTTTTTTGTTTCAAATGTTTGCACTACGGTGGCGCAGTGGGTAGTGTTTTTGCCTCACAGCAAGAAGGTCGCTGGTTCGATTCTCGGTTGTGTCAGTTGCTGTGAATGAATGAAAGTTTGCACTACAGAATATAGAGTGAAAAGCTTTCATCAATCCATAATTTCATATCCATATGGATCTTGTTGTATTGTGAGCTTTAAATAAGACTTTGACAGTGAATGTTTCTTTGTTTCAAATGTTTGCACTACAGAACAATAAGAGAAATTTATTTGTTAAGCAATTCTCTTTTTTTTATTCGCAAGATTTAGTCTCACAGTTCTCATGATTTCCAATTAATATCACAATTCTGACATTTTTTTTAAATTACAAAAGTACAAGGAATCTTGTAGTTTTTAGTTAGAAACAAAAAATAATTGAAAATAAAGCCACATCCGTGAGGTCACCATATAAACTAGCAATTCAGAGGAAAAAGCTTTTAATAAAAAATACAAATAAACTGTTTCGGTAACACTTTATTTTGATGGTCCATTTGAGTAGTAGACTCTCTGCCTAATATCTGCTGATACTGCTCCTTCAACACATTTAACTGACTACTGTATAAGAAACTTTGCAAGTACATATCAACTTACACTAACCCTAACCCTAACCCAACCCCAACTCTAACCTAACAGTCTACTTATAATCTATTGAGAATTAGTTGGCATGTAGATGCAATGTAACTTAAATCCAACAAACGAACCATCAAAATAAAGAGTGACCACTTTTTTCCCTAAATTGCTATATGATAGACGTTTGTAATTTTAGATTATCTTTTAGAATTTATTAGAATTTAGAATTTAATTCTAAAATATAAACTCAAAATTGAAAAAAAAAAAAGTCCTATATACATTTATAGAGATCGCGAATTATGTTGCCAGAGCTGCATGTGGCTGCATTTAATCTTTAAAACAAACGATATGGGGCGGTATGACACTGTTCCTTTTCTCACTTACCAGCTAACCGCTTACCTCCGTATGGATGGCTTTTACGCTGTTACTAGTTTGTCCGGTAGCTTGAAATGTACGTCAGCGGACTTGATGTGCAGAGCGGAGTTGACCGTGACAACGGGGTTCGAGTCAATTCAATTCAATTCACCTTTATTTGTATAGCGCTTATACAATGTAGATTGTGTCAAAGCAGCTTCACATAAAAGGTCACAGTAAATAGGAACAGTGTAGTTTAGTTTGTAGTGTTTAAGTTCAGTTCAGTTTAGCTCAGTTCAGTGTGGTTTAATAATCACTACTGAGAGTCCAAATACTGAAGAGCAAATCCAACGATGCACAGCTCTACAGATCCTGAACCATGCAAGCCAGTGGCGACAGCGGAGAGGGAAAAAAAACTTCACTAAAGGCGGAAGTGAAGAAAAAAAAAAAAAAAAACCTTGAGAGAAACCAGGCTCAGTTGGGCACGACCATTTTAATTTCTCCGCTGGCCATACGTCTTGTGCAGAGCTGCAGTCTCAGTGGAGGAGGCTGGAAGCTGGCCTCAGCGAAGACTCGTCTGTCTCTGGAGCGTCACAGGAAACAGTCTCATGTTCTCCACTTTTCCATGACCATCGCAGTAGTTGTTCAGGATTCGGCCAGATCCAGGATATGGAAACCTTGGGATCATCTCGTCGTTGGTCTTGGGTCGAATCAGTGACTCTGCATAGTCTGGGGGCCTCGGGAAGAGTATCCCCAGGTGGAAATGGAGAATAAAGAAAATAATTAGCGTAGCTGATGTTCACAGTGTATATCAGCAAGATGCATAACCTGTGTGGAAGCCCCCTAAGTGGTGCACTAAGTGTATGCTTTACTGAACAGATAGGTCTTTAATCTAGTTTTGAATTGGGAGAGTGTGTCTGAGCCTCGGACGTTATCAGGAAGGCTATTCCAGAGTTTAGGAGCTATAAATGAGAAGGCTCGACCTCCTTTACTCGACTTTGCTATTCTAGGTACTACCAGAAGCCCTGAGTTTTGAGATCTTAAAGAGCGAGTTGGATTGTAGCGAGACAGAAGATTGGTTAGATAAACAGGAGCTAGATTATTTAAAGCTTTATATGTAAGAAGCAATATTTTAAATTCAATACGAAACTTAACAGGCAGCCAGTGTAAGGAGGATAAAATTGGGGTGATGTGATCAAATTTTCTAGACCTGGTTAGAACTCTGGCAGCTGCATTTTGTACTAATTGAAGTTTGTTAATAGAGGATGCTGGGCAGCCAGCAAACAGAGCATTACAGTAGTCCAGCCTAGAAGTCATAAAAGCATGGACTAGCTTTTCTGCATCTGAGATGGATAGCATACTTCGTAACTTAGCTATATTTCTCAGATGAAAGAAAGCAGTTTTTGTGACATGGGATATATGATTTTTAAAAGTTAAATTACTGTCTAATATGACACCCAGATCTTTTATAGTAGAGCTAACGCTAACTTTGTATCCCTCTAATTGTAGGTCGAGTTGTGAGATCTGCTGTGTACAGGATTTAGGCCCAATAAGTAATAATTCTGTTTTGTCTGAGTTTAAGAGAAGATAATTGTTGGTCATCCAGTCTTTAACATCTTTAAAACACTCAGTTAGCTTGGACAGATTAGACGTCTCGTCAGGTTTAGTTGAAATATATAATTGAGTATCATCTGCATAGCAGTGAAAGCTGATCCCATGTCTTCTAATAATGTCTCCCAGGGGTAGCATGTATATTGTAAACAGTAAAGGGCCTAAAACTGATCCTTGAGGCACCCCGTATTTTACTGGGCTGATTTGTGAAGGCTGTCCATTTATATTTACAAACTGGTAACGGTCAGATAAGTATGACTTAAACCATTGTAGGGCATGTCCCTGGACACCTGTAGACTTTAAGCGATTAATAAGGATACCATGGTCAATGGTGTCAAATGCCGCACTAAGATCGAGTAGAACTAATAGCGAGATGCACCCTTGGTCAGCAGCTAAGAGTAAATCGTTGGTTATTTTCACTAATGCAGTTTCTGTACTGTGATGAGCTCTGAAACCTGACTGAAACACTTCAAAACCATTGTTGGTCTGCAGAAAGGAGCATAATTGAGCAGAAACAACTTTTTCTAGTATTTTAGATATAAATGGAAGGTTTGAAATAGGCCTATAATTAGCTAAGTTGCTGGGTTCCAGTTGTGGTTTCTTAATAATAGGTTTAATAACAGCTAACTTGTAGGGATTTGGAACATGGCCTAAAGATAAAGAAGAGTTGATAATGTTAAGAAGAGGTTCTCCTATAACAGGTAGCAATTCTTTCAGTAACTTTGTTGGAATTGGGTCCAACATACACGTAGCTGATTTAGAGCTATTTATAATTTTGTCTAGCTCTTCCTGTTCTATGATTTTAAAGCACTGTAGGTTATTTAGATTCAGAGGCGTGTTTACTGGATCTGAAGTATAAGGCGGTGCAGAAAGTTTAATATCTCCTATTTTCTGTCTAAAGCCTTCTATTTTATCACTGAAAAAATTCATGAAGTCATCACTACTAATTTGCGGTGGAACGTTTTGTTCCAAAGATGACCGATTATTTGTTAATTTAGCGATGGTGTTAAATAAGAATCTAGGATTGTTATGATTATTTTCTATCAGTTGGCGGAGGTGCTCAGCCCTGGCAGATTTTAAAGCCCTCCTATAGCTGGACATAC
The DNA here is from genome assembly GCF_903798145.1 of Danio aesculapii. Taxonomy (NCBI): domain Eukaryota; kingdom Metazoa; phylum Chordata; class Actinopteri; order Cypriniformes; family Danionidae; genus Danio; species Danio aesculapii. The sequence goes on along the minus strand of NC_079452.1, from coordinate 43,213,669 downwards.
TGTCTTTGTATGCAATTCTAAAGACTTCTAAATTAGTTTTTTTCCATTTACGTTCCAGGGCACGGGTTGCTGTTTTGAGAGCGCGGGTTTGACTATTATACCACGGTGTAGATTTATTCTCTCTAGCCTTTTTTAGTTTGATGGGTGCCACAGTATTTAAAGTGCTAGTAAAGATGGCATCCATACTGCTGGTTACTACATCAAGGTCATTTGCGTTTGCGGGTGCATTTCGAAGTAGAGAAAGATCAGGTAAGTTATTTATAAATTCATCTTTAGTGGATGGAACAATAGTTCTACTAGGGCGATATATCGGAGAGGATCTGCTAATTTCAGGCAAACACAGCTTATATAGTTGAAGAACGATTCCAGAAAGCAGGTAAGACAAAAACAGAAGCCATAAAATAAACAAGTAAATAACAGGGTGAGAATGTGGTAAAATCTAAAGACGGTGTAAAAATCGGCCGAGGGCTTTTCTTTTTCTGAATTGCTTTTTAAAACACTGCAATTGGGTTTAGGGAAGGGATGGGCGGGTCAATCGGTGCTTTTGAAAACACTATTGGTTGGGTTTAGGGAAAGAGGAGGGTGTCGGGGATCGGTCAGTTGGTCAGTCAGTACGTCAATCAGTCGACAGCAGCCTCTGGTGGATTTATGTGAGAACAGCAGACGCGAATGGCACTTGCAAGAGAAATTTGAGATCTGAAAATATGTACACAGTGACCTCTAGTTTATCTGTGAAAACAAAAACGTAGCTGCTGGAATGTATTTTGCTCTCTCCAGAAAGGTATATAGGTATACGTAATCAGAATGAGCCTGGGTTGTAAAGTTTTAATGTTTCTTAAAACTGTCTTTTACTAACGTTTTACAAATTTGTTCTTCACAACACAATAGCAAAGAATAAAGATTACCAAATAATACATCAGAAAACAAATCATGACATTTTTGGTTGAATTGTTTCATTATCTCATTTTAGCACAAGTAAAGTTTCCCTTCCATTTCATTTTAAGTATATTTATTTAAAGTATTTCCCCACTCAAATCGAGAAGAATCTGAGAAGAGATGCTGTTTGAAGTCATTTGCCCTGACCTAACACTGACATTCAAATCTTTATGCTAGAAAAAGCAAACACCTGACCAGTAAGTATGTCTCGAATGAAGCGCCTGCACCCTGTCTCACCTCTATCTGCAAAAGTAATTATGGCAAAACACCGAGCGAATGCACGCTGGATTGAAGTGAAGGCAGCCAATAAAGGTCATGAAAATAAACACATCTCTCTTGTTATTGAGGAGAGGGTACAGTTTGCAATGGAGTGCTGATGCTCAAGGCCAGGATTTCTCCTTTACCTCGCTGGTTCTCCGGCAGATGCTGTTCCTCTGCTCAAAACTCTCAAATTCCCCTGAGGTGAAGCATGACATGAGGACAGAGACAGAGCTTCAGCGAGGATCACGGGGTGAGAGGAAGGTTGCTGAGACTTTGTGGAAAGAGCATGGAAGCAAGTGACGGGTGAGAAATAAGAGAGGACGAAAGTGTGAGTGTGTTTGTGTGTGTGTTAAAGGTGAGAAATGAGACAAACTGTCAGGTTTGGTGGAGGAAAAGCTGTGTGGGTATACTGTATGCAGCAGCACAAATATAAATATCAATATAAAGCCCTGAAAGTTTTAATAACGAATGGGTAATCAGATTAATGATTTAATTTAGATATGCAAATATTAAGCTTTTCTGGAATGTATTTGGACACGTCTTTGGGACAATTGCAGGTCTGAAGAATTATTATTCTTTTTTATTAATACTTTTATAACATATTACTTTTATAATATATACTGCATATGACATTTTTATTTACGTAGAGAAAAGCAGCCAAATTGACCATATGTTTTTATTTTGGTTTTATTTGTTGAGCCATAAATTTGCCTTTTTCATAGAATTGTATTTTATTTGGCTTGTTTTGCAGTAAGCTGTAGCATAATTATAGCAATGGAAAATATGTAAAGACCCCTTAAAAAATGTATATATTTGAATTAACTTGTCATAATCTAATGCTTGCAGATCACTAGAGACCTACACATCTATTACTAAACTGGACTACAAATACCATCATGCACCTCACACACACACCAGTTCCTGATTCCCCCTGATTACACATACACAGCTGGTAACTCTTCATGGACTTTATACTCATAACTCTCTCTCACATACACACTCATTTTGCTGAGTCTTGTTGTTGTAACTTTACGAAGCATTACTGGATTTGCTTTGAGGTTTGAGGAAGAAAAAATTGTCACATTATTATTATTGATATATCAATTTCTGAATCTGCAAATCAGGTTTTTTGATTTAATGAATGGCTAATCAGATTAAGGATTTAATTAAGACATGCGAATATTGAGCTTTCTGGAAGGTATTTGGACACTTCTTTGGGAAAATTGCAGGTCTGAAGATTTATGATTATTTTATATTTTATTTATAAAATAAGTAAAATTTCAGATACCGTTTCATACCGTGTCATGAAACTATTATTACTGTGGTTTTAAACTTGTGGCCATTAGCAAATTTCCAAAAGAGCTGTGAAATATTTCTAATGTAAACTAATAAATTGACATTAAACATAAAGTTGTACACCATGAAAATTGGCATATTATGATGTTAATATTATAATATGAAGAGTTCAGATGCAAAATTTGCATTTATGTTCAGTTATTTATACTTTAAAAGCAATGAAAAGAACGTGTTAATATTCATAAATGAAATTACAGAACCTACTGTACACAGATGAGAAATTTTCAGATGGCATTTAGAGGCTTTTGCATCTGAACTCTTCATATGTTCAAAATCTGTTGAGTCATTGAAGAATATAATTCTCAAAACTTCTGGATTCATGCAAATCATTCATTTTTTTTTATTGGCCAAACATACATATATTGCAATATATACACTAGTTGCTCAATATATTGCATATTAACGAGTACTTATAAAGCACATAATAACGTATCTTTTAATTCCATATCCCATACCTGAACTTAACCACTACAATAACTGCAATATTACAGTATAATTATAATTATTGAGGCAAAAGCCATAGTTTATATTCAATATGAATTCACATTTACAACTTCTAGAATGTCAGTATATGTTAACAGAATTGACATATTGGGTGACCTATTTATTGAACGTTTATTTTGATAACTCACATTGTTAGTCTTAAGGTGAACAGTTTATCCATGCAATTCAGTCCAATGAAAATATGGTTTGTTTTTGTAATCTTTCATCAAAATCTGTCTATTAGCTTCTGTTGTGAAATGCCAGTTTTTCTCTGATGACATGGCTTTGACAGCTTGGGCGAGATATTCTTAGCCATGCCCCTACAAGCGTTAGTTTGCTGTGAGTGAAAGATGAGAGTAAACACAAAACAAACAAAAAAACAGCCCCCCTACTCAATATTCCATTTTAGTTGGAAATACATCATCATACTTATATAAAATTCTTGCATCATCTTCCAATTTAAGCAGACTTTAAGTGCCTGAATAAGACTGCTTGTTGTCAGCTGCTTTTTGAAAGTTGTGATGATCTTTGCAGGTTGGACGGAGTTTGGCAGCTCTATCCTTGGAACAGAGAAGGTGAAAGTTTTGGAAAGTAACTCAGTGCCTTGTTGTGAAGCATCAGCAGGAAGCCACTCATTCGCTGACTGAGTGGCAGTCCTGAAAGCTCATGTCAAAGCCTTAAATATACATCTGGCAGCCACTGAGAGCCAGTGGAAGGAAGTCAGGACTGACCGCTTGAAGTGTAACGTGTCATATGTCATAACATATTACTTTTATAACATATACTGTGTATTATTACATTGTTAAACATAGAGAAAAGCAGCCAAATTGATCATATGGGCCATAAATTAAAATTTTATAGAATTGTATTTTATTTGGCTTGTTTTTGCAGTGAGCTGTAGCAAATTTATAGCAATGGAAAAAATGTAAAGACCCCTTAAGGTAATTTAACTATTTGAATTTACTTGTCACGGTCACCAGCAATCGAATCCTTGCAGATCACTGTAGACCTACACATCTTTCACTGAACTGGACTACAAATACCATCATGCATCTCACACACAACAGTTCCAGGTTTTTTTGATTTCTAAACTTAAAAAATAAAACTATTAGCATTGTGTTGACTAAATATTATATATCTAAAAACATGCCATTTTTGCCATTTTATGCAAATAACGTTTTTAAAAGAAATGTCGTTGGTAGTTTACAGAATAAAGCAAAACATTTCAAATTGTAAATCCAGAGAAACTGAAAATTTTTAGATGGTCTTTAATTTTCCATAGCTGCATATATTATATAATTGTATGATCATAGTTCAACTTATATAATTTTGTATTCTGAAAAACATATGAGTAATGTATTATATGACCCCAATAAAATTTATCTGCAATGAAAGTTCACAAATGACTCTAAATCACATCATGAACATTTTACAAACCTTTATTAGCCTGTCAAAATTGCTCATTATGTTGATCAATTTAGCAGTGGATTTTGATCTTGGTACAGACTCAGTCGCAGTGAGCCTGTCTGTGCTCTGACCCCTGGCATCTTCTGGATGTTGACCTCCAGAGTGTGAGGATTGACCGGGCCGACTGCCCAAAACCATGCTGCTGCCGGCTGGCCCTTGCCCAAGCAGACTCGATCCAGAGGATTATCCCCCCCAGCTCCAGAGCCGGCCAGCCCTTCAGACGCACTGACTGGGAAAAAAAAACAGCCTTTTCTTGCTGTGGGCCAGTCTTGGGGGATTGATTGTTTAAATGAAGTATTCCCAGGGGTGAGCCTTTGGAAAGTAGGGCTCACGGACTGAAGGAAGACACAAATTTAGCCAACTGCTTAAAATGTGAGTGAACCAGAAGTTATTACTCACTTTACTTGAGGATTGTGACATTTTTCCAACTCAAATGGAATATTGAATAGGTGCATTTTATTTTAGACCTCCACCTCAAGGTGTAAAAGAAGTGTTTAAGGTTTTAGAAGGCCACATTTTCTCTGGATTAACTTGCATGGACTAATTGTTCATATCAAGAATTGACATGTACTGCTTAATACAACCTTATAGGTAATTTTCTGAAAATCAACCAATAGTAGTGTTTATTAAATTTGTGACATAGTCTTACTTTTTAGTAGTGCACAAATCATTTGTTTGATCCCTGCATCATGTGGACACACTACTACATACAGTATGTACTTTCAAATTATGTTTCAGTCTACCTTTTGCCAAATGTAAGAATACATTTGATTGGGAATGGCAGTCATACAGTATATAATTTCATCAGAACACATGCAATTTTACACTGTTAATCATTATTAATTATTATTTCTTATGCCAGTTAGAGAGGAACATTTCTTAAAGGTGCAGTAGGTGATTGTCTTGATAAACATTTTTTGTTGTGCTTGTTGAAAGTCTCTTCACATTTCAGTAGTAATGATTAAAGTAAATGATCTTAATGTATTTTTATATTCTGGGTAAGGCATAAGACAAAAAATGTTCGTCCAATTAAAATTCGTAGGGCAGACAATTTTCATAATTCTGATAAGTAGCCCAAACTGTGAGTCAACAAATGTAGATTTGTACATCTGCGCATCCTTTTCACGCAGATCTGCTGCTTGCACGTGCACACAGGACAGCGGTAAAAACAAATGCTGAATCAAAAATTTACTTTTGCACGCTGGAGGAAGGATGACACTGACGTTTTTCTTTTAGACAGGTAATGTTGTTTTCAAACTATTTTAGTCACACAAAGCTTATGTAGATTTTGTTGTTTTATGAATGGGTTATATGCACGGAAGTGTCGTTCAGCCACTGAAATCTTCTGGCAAAAGATTGATGTGACTATTTCCAATTTCATAAGGGCCCATTTACAGCAACGATAATGCTGATTTTTTTTTTTTGTTTAACAACAAAACAAAAGTAAATAGCACTATTCCGCCAAGCTTTACTGAGTTGATGTTGGTTTTATATTCACATTGTTTCATTTTTGAGCAATGACAACCTGTGACACGCTCCCTGTATTGTTTACCATACTACTCTGAATATTCAGTCTGAAATAGCATGTAAGTATGGCTTCGTAATAAGTATACTGTATGTCCTGCATCCCGCCAGCCAACCACTAAGCATACAGTAATTGCTTTGGACAAAGCCTGTGAAAGAGTGAGACCAGCAATCCTTGCACGCATGAAATGTGGCACATTATGACAAGCTTTGCTTGCTAACTACACAACTGAAAACGTGCTAAATGTAATACAGTTTTTCATTCAGAATTGTAGTATTATAAAGTACTATAAAGTTTTACAACTGGCGAATGACTACTGTAATCTTTAAGATTTGTGATTTCAGGAGGCATGGCTTTGGACGGCAGGGGATGGACTGTGTTTTCAATAATATTATGCTAACGGATAGCATTTTGGCAGATCACTTACTGCACCTTTAAATGTAGTGTAGATAGGAAATAGTGTAATTTTTAATTTAATAATGATTTTAAGAATGGTTATTAAGAGCGAAGATTCTGGAATACATGAAGCATAGTTTTCCACTAAACAATACATAGATAGTTTATCCAAAAATGGAAATCCTGCCATCAATTATTTACTTTCATGTTATTTCAAACATTTCTTTGTTCTGAGAACACTGAAGAAGCTGTTTTTATGTGTCAGGGCTGTTTTGGAGCCCTCTGACTTTACATTTATGAACTGTTTAAATATTCTTCAAAACGTGTCTTGTGAGCTCTGCAAAAGAAAGTTGAGCAGATTTGGAATCAAACAGGGGTTACTAAATGATGACAGAAAGTTTTTTTAATGGCGCTCTGAAAATTTTGTTTGGAATAAATCCCAGTATAAGTTATGCAGAGAAAGGTTTGCTTGTCAAGAGTGATTTACTCGCATTTAGAATAAAAATAACAGCATTTTAATTGGTTTTAGACAAAATACAAATATGTAACTTATTTTACATGCACATAGTTCTGCAGAAAGGTAAAAATGAGGTCTTCCAGAAAGTATTAGCTTGAGAATCCTTAGGGGTTTTTAATGAGCTACCCAGACCACACTAAAACACGACAGCCTATCAATCTATAAATTATATCAATTACAGCCTCAAAATTTGCATTTCAAAATCTGTTTTCAATAGCACATTTAGAATCTTCCTCAGATGTGCAAAGCAGCTGATGCTAATAGATTCTGAAGTATATCTAATTAAGATAATGAGCGCTTTGATGTCCCATGTCAGAAAGTACAACTCCACGGCTGAGCAACTATATACATAAAAAAGGCAGCCAGTCCATCTCCTCATGAAAACAAGTCCTTGTGAGGCTCTATTCCCCTACCTTCGAGTACGTTTCTTCAGGGAAATAGAGAAAGGATTTTTTCTGAGAAAGAGGTCATGTCTACAGCTCCTCTCCATATTCATTTGACCTCTCTTTCTGTATAGCCGACTGGGAGAAAGCGGCTACTGTACAATGAATATGCAACAGCGCTCTCACACGTGCTGCACTGTCCTTCATGGATGATCAACTGCCAGACGTAAGCAGCAGAAATTCATTTACATTTGTATTGACTAGAGATTTCTCCAATTTAATCACCTTATTTTCTCATTTGTAGCTTTTCTTAAAATCAGTCTACTCTTCACTGTTTTTCCCTTCCTCTCCAAGCTGCCCAATTTCCATTTAAATTGAATAGGACACACATCTTAATGTGACAGATTTGTTTTTTTTTTTAAATGGCCATGATGGCTCGGACAAATCTCAGCATCATTGGGGGCTCAGGAAATGCTGGCGCCACACTTTTTCTGTTTGCTTTGTAATCCTGGCGGGTTAATGTGTTTTTAGTGAGCTGAATTGGAATTCTATGTAATGACATATTTGCTTGAAAGTGCCTATGAACTCAAGTGTGGCAGTTTTAACTGTCACGTGCATCATTACTGTTAAAGCTGAACCATGTAAATTCTGCACCACTAGCAGAGCCAAGCATAAATAATGACTGTTTTCGAGCAAGTTTCCCTCTTGTTTGCTATTGGTCAAGCCAAACAAATAATCCTGCCTCAGACACACAATTGGTTGAGTTACTGGATAAATTATTTAAGGAAAATTAGACACTTTAATTTTGCTAAATTACTACATTTACATTTTGTTTTTAATAAAAACACTGGAGAGTTGCATACACAGTATAAGTGCTCACAGTAGAAAGCCTGAAATACCTTAGACACCCTATGTTTAATGTAACTTTCATGTTTGGCCATTAATATATTAATACACAGGCTCACAAAGGCATGTTAGATTTATCAGCCAAGCCATTAGCCACATAACTAATTTAATACATATGTGAGAAATATCAAACAGGTAGATTCAGATTTGAAAACCAAAATGGACTATTGTGTGCATGTGTGTGTGTGATTTGTATAGAGTACAAAAATGTAAATTCTGTCATCTTTTATTTACTTTTACTTTGTTTCAAACTTGTATAGGTTTCTTTAGTCTGTAGAAAAAAAATATTATATATTCTTATATATCAGTGTTGTCTCTGACCTCTCAGGCCTCTCTGACTTTGAATGTGTGAACAGTTTAAAAATTCTTTATGTTTTGTTGAAGAAAGAAAGTCAAACAGATTGAGAATCAAACAAGGGTGAGTAAATGAGAATAACAATTTTAGGATGGATTAATATATTAATACACAGACTGAAATATGCATCCTAGATTCATCAACCAAGCAATCAGCCTCATAACATATTAAATATAAATGTGAGGAATATCACACAAGTAAATTAAAATTCGACATCAAGAATAAACTGTGTATCATCTTTAACTGTGTATCATCTTTAAATGAGATGATCAAGTTTGTTTAAACATCCTAAATAGTGCAGTCTACTGGATATTTTAACATAAAGGTTATATTGCCAATATATACTGTATGAGGAGTGAAGAAATATGTTTAAACAGATTGCTTAACTTGGTCATTTAAAGAAAAAAAAGTCTAGGATATAATCAAATGGGGTGGGAATTTTTCATATAGTGAATTAAGCAAAACAAGATCTAATTTTGGATAACATATGATAAACAACATCACATTAATCAAAACTGAAGATATGAATGGAGAAACAAGTTTGATATGAACTCTAAGGAAAATACTTTAGAGACTGATGAAAGATACTAATTGCAAAACTGGCTCTGCATAACACTGTTAATGTGTGATATAAATTAAAGTTTAGTCCCAAGCCATACGTTTCTATCAAGAGCCAAAAATAATAACTTAACACTTTTATTAAGCACTAAATAATTCTCCAAAAACGTAGTCTTGTATAAGATTGAAATTATACCTTAGAGTTTGTTAAATTTGTATAGATTTAGATATTTATGCCAGTGTAATCAGATTAAAGTTAAACATTACAGTTTTTAAAAATTAATGGCAAATTATGTGCATAAATATAAAAATGAAGGGGTCCCTCTATTAAGCCTTGGGGCACACAACTTTTTAAAATCACAAAATCAGATTTATTTGCATACAGTTTTAGCAAGACCAATAGCATGCTGTTTATATAAAAGTAAATGAAAAGTGTGTGTGTGTCCAGCAATCACTTTTTTCCAGAAAACACTGTTTTTGGTTGGTCTGACTCATCTTCGTGGGTTCAGACACCAAATTTAAAAAGCTGTTCAATGTGGTATGGTGGTAGCCAAAAAAATATTCGGTAACACATTATTTTGATGGTCCGTTTGAGTATTAGTAGACTGTCTGCTTAATATCTATTGATACTCCTCCTTCAACACATTTAACTGACCATAAGAAACTTTGCAAGTGCATGTCAACTTACACTAACCCTAACCCCAACCTAACAGTCTATTAATAATCTAATGAGAATTAGTTGCCGTGTAGATGCAATTAACTTACATTCAACTAACGGACCATCAAAATAATGTGTGACCAATTATTCTTTGTCTAAAGGCATCAAAAAGGCATCTAAAGGCATCTGGCTTTCTGAATGCTCATGCACTTTACATTTAAAGAGACTTAGACACAATCTTTCTGATACCATTGCTGGCTTCGAAACCACTTGGAAACCCTTTTTAATTATCTGTCAAATGTCAAGGAGAACAGTTTAAAAGTATGACCCTGTCAAGATCACCTTATTGCCTGTGCCCACTGGCCTAGAAATAAATGTGTAACATTGTTAACCTAAGGAGGAACTGATATTTTTTATTTTTCTTCTCTTTTGTTTGGTTTGCCTTTTCTTTTCTGTATTTATAGGTGTTGTTGCTTTGTGTGTGTGTGTTTACACACGGAATCTGCACGCGCAGAAATCCGCAGATTTCCACAGATTTTTAGCCCATCGTTGAGTCAGTTTATTTACTTCTGTAAATGTAAATATATATTTGTTCAGTTTTTTATTCATTTCAGTAATAATATTGACTAATATGAAAGTGTTTATTTGATTTATTTACAATACAGTTTGTAAAGTAATATTTTCTGTATTTTAGTACTGATATGATATGATCAACACAATCTCACGGCAATTCGTAACTTTTTGATTTAGTAGCTAATTCGTATGAATTTGTACAATTTAGTACGATTTGCTCATCCTCCAATGACAGTTGGGTTTAGGGGTGGGGTTAGGTACCACGCCTCCTTTTTAAAATTGTACAATTTCATACGACTGAACTCGTACGAATTTATACAAATTAGCCACTAAACTGACAAAACGTAAAATACTTACGTTTTCTCGTGAGATCAGGCTGGATATGATAGACTTGCTTTGTTTACCAAATAAGTGGATCTAGATGGATTTGCATTGTAAACATTAAATAAAAGTTAAAAAGCTGATTTTATTTATTTATTTATTTATTATTATTTATTTCATATATTAAGTTTTTAGTTATGATACTCCCAAAATAATTCTGTATAAATCCACAGATTGTTTTTTTTTTTACAAAATTCCCCGCAAAATATGTCCGCAGATTCTGTCTGGCCCTAGTCATGACATGCTTTTCTAGATATTCTAGTTGTGCTCCCACAAATAGACAGCAATCATACTGGACCTCCAAGTTCGGCCAAAAACATCCATGTGTGTTTTTGAGGATGACAGAGCTTTTATCGCTCCTAAATGTGCCGAAATTAGTCAGAGGGGGGGAAAGGAAGCTGCCTTGCTTTTGAAGAATTAATAAGGCTGTCTCATTTAAATGTGCACAGCGTCTGAGACAGCCTCTGAAAGTCCCAGTTTTACATTTTCTTGACAGTGCCTTTGATGAGCGCTGATAACGTACAGCAGCTCCCAGGGAGCCCACATCTTATAATAAAGAGTTTGGTGGCAGAGACGAACTCCGCTGATCCAAGCTATGCATTATTATGTGTCTTCCTAGCAGAAAAAGAAGCTCCCATTTATGCCTCCCACTATTTTTACACTGTTATTATGGCTTAACATTATCCGATTGTTCATATGCCAGCCTATACACATGAGCAGCTTTTGTTCTGCAGCTATGGTTTATGTGAGCGATGGTATTTAATGCCTGTTTTGGTGTCTGACTTATTATAAATTCACCATATTAGCACCATCTCCAGTGCATCAGGTTTAGAAAAAGCATCCTAAGCGACTTTTTAAAGATAGATAAGGGATTGTCCTTTTTTACAAGCAGCAGGTCAGTAAAGATGGATTTTAAAGGGGTTTTCTTTCTTTTGTGATTGGCTTATGCTGCATCCTGTCCGCTCAAATTGCACAGCAGCTCTTGTATCAGATGACTGCACATGAACTAGATAGCCTACCTGTGACCCATTTTTAAAACACAGCCTTAGGCCATGCTATGCATAGATGTACAGAACATGTCTGTTCTCACCTAGGTTACCACAAGCTTGATGAAGACTAAGTGTGAGAAAGGAGAAAAGTCCCATAGGCTGGACATTCACAGCCTGGGGTCAGGAAATGGCTGATTGGGCACTGGTTGATGGTGCAGCTACAACATCATGACTTGCCTATAGATGGCTGTTCAGAAGTAAGCATGGGATCTGAATAGATTTTTAAGGCATTCAAGTGCATAGTGCAGAATCCCTAGTGCAGTTGTTGGGATTTTCAAGGATCACTATTCTGCCTTAAAAGTGTCTAAACCGTAAGTCATAGAGACTTAAAGCTTTAAAACAAAGGTAGAAACCATCCCATCTACAACATCATCAAGACACACTTTGATCAGGTGGTGGTGATACAGCAGTCAGAATTATGAAATTGCTAGAAACTCAAACACTCAGATCTCTTATAAGAATTATTTGCTCAAATATGATCACCACTTAAGCAAATTTTTGTATATTTTGGATTTTATTTGGAACCAAACCACTGCTGAAAGATTCTCTGGAGGATAATTGTGAACCTCTGAATTTGCATTCACGTTTATAGGAGGATGTCAAAGCAATCACAGTGTGAGGGGGCTTAATTTAATAAACTGTCTTTATTGGAATGAGATATCTTCTGTAAATACATATTTACATTATGAGCTCACTCTAAGTTTGCCTAGAACATAAAAAAACTGGTAAATGATTGTTGCTATGCAATCTGACAGGACATTTGGCATTCAGTGTCTTAATCAAGTTACCATAAGTGTCTATGTGGACATTGGTGTACCTTAGAAAGCATGGCCACCATCTGTTGATTAACTTTACGAATTTTCTCAGTATTATTTTTCTTTAATAAACTTGTCTATTACCTAGTTTTTCCTAAGAGTATTTTATTTTACTTAGTTTGTTATGTTTTACATTTGGACCAAAATTCCAAAGGTGCTCTATTGGATTGAGTTCTGGTGACTGTGGAGGACATTTGAGAATACTGTTATGTTCAAGAAACCAGTCTAAGATGATCCGCGCTTTATGACATGGCGCATTATCCTGCTGGAAGAAGCCATCAGAAGATGGGTACACTGTGGTCATAAAGGGATGGACATGGTTAGCAACAATACTCAGGTAGGCTGTGGCATTGACACAATGCTCAACTGGTACTAATGATCTCAAAGTGTGCCAAGAAAATATCCCCCACACCATTCCACCACCAGCTGCAGCCTAAACTGTTGATTCAAGACAGGATGGATCCATGCTTTCATGTTGTTGATGCCAAATTCTGACCCTACCATTCACTGCAGCAGAAAGACTCATCTTTTATTGTCCAATTTTGGTGAGCCTGTGCGAACTGTAGCCTCAGTTTCCTGTTAGCTGACAGGAGTGGCACCCAGTGTGGTTTTCTATTGTTTTAGCCCATCTGCCTCAAGGTTTGTCGTGAGATGCTCTTCTGCATAACTTGTAACGAGTGGTTATTTGAGTTACTGTTGCAGTTACTGTCAGCACGAACCAGTCTGGCCATTATATTCTGACCTCTGGCATTAACAAGGCATTTGCACCCACAGAACTGCCGCTCACTGGATATTTTCTCTTTTTCAAACCATACTCTGTAAACCCTAGAGATGGTTGTGCGTGAAAATCCCCGTAGATCAGCAGTTTCTGAAATACTCAGACCAGCCCGTCTGGCAACAATAGCCATACCACTTTCAAAGTCACTTAAATCACCTTTCTTCCCCATCCTGATGAACTGCAGCAGATCGTCTTGACCATGTTTACATGCCTAAATGCTGCCAAGTGATTGGCTGATTAGAAATTTGCTGTATATAACTATATACTGTAGTTCTGCAAAGTTTCTTCCAAGCTGATGAAATTATATATACAAATTTAAAACCCTGAAATTTTTTAGTCCTAAAATGACCGTAGTCCACCACAGGGTACAGTGAGTCATGATTACTCTTGGTTGCGTAGTTCCAGTGGTCATGCATCAGTGAGCAGCTGCCTTTGAGATGAATGAACAATTTTAACAGATAGTTTTCTCCTTGTATTTTTGACCTTCTTGGTCACAGTGTCTTTTCAGGAGGCTGCAGCAGAGGCGATAGGGCAAGGAACTGCTCGTAGCTCTGTCAGCAGAACGCAATCAAGTGTATAACCGCAAACGCCACCTTAAATGTGAGAGCTGCCCATAGTGATCTATGTTAAATTACCCTGTACACCAAGAAAAGCCTCCTTTTTTCCCACAGAATCTCAACTATCATGCTGAAGTGTACGGCTGTTTGGATTATTGGGATAGAACATTTGTCCTCAACACCGACTGGGGCAAGTGGAGGTAAATGATAAACGTACCGCTATCAATGCTGTACAGAGGTAAACATATTCTGAGAAATAGATTTGTAGCACTGTTGGGGGTTGAAATGAATTTTCATTCAATGTTCTTATATGCTTCCCAGGCAAAGAGCTAAAAATAAATGTGAGACTTTGTGGAGAGGGGGAGTTGGAAATGAATTTCAAATGCAGCAGGAGTGGGAAAGACTGTGTGTGTGTGTGGATCTCACATTTCTCTTTCAGGCTGTGCTGAAGTCTATGAGCTTTGGATCCATCCACAGAGTGTTCGGCTACAGACAGCTTGCATTTCATACACTCTGCACTTTCTGTCTCGCTAGGTTGTGTCTTTCATTCGACAACCCTTCCAATTCTTATCTATACCATTCCAGGCTTTTTGCCGGATGGTGTCGGGGTTATATTACACCGATGTTGTTTTCCTGAAGTTCTTGACAAACATTGGTTTATTTCCCAACAGATGCTGCAGTTCATTTTCCTTGCCAAACTATCATCACCACTCCGACCTCTCCCTCCCGTGGCTTTCCAATGATAAAAATGGCCGTTTAAATTATTGGACGGCGGATATTGCACTGTACAGATGGCCATTGCTCCAATTAGCATGCTAAATGCTCGCGCCAACCGACAACTTCTCTCTACTCTAAGAGTGCCCAGTGTGGCATTCGATCTCCCCATGCAATCATCACAACTGCTCTTTGATGTAGCTAAAGGGATCAACAGCGTGACGCAAGGCCTCTTTTTTGAACCAGCACTTCCCTGGAGTGCTAATGAAACAACAGGTCTGCTCCACCCCGCCGAACCCTCCGTGGGAGCTCTTTTTATCCGGTTCTGGGGCTGTGGTGGAATCTAAACCAAAGTGACACTTATAGGCAGGGCCAAAATGGAGAGATGGAGGCACAGGCTCTCCCAGGGAGAGGGAAACCTTTGAATAGGTAGATTGACAGGCAGTGAGCTCTGCGGAGATGGAAAGCGCTTGTGCTTCTTTTGTGGCAGCGAGGGTCAGGAGTAGAGATTCGCAGCGTTTGCAGAATGGCAGCAGTTCGACGTGACACACTGTCAAGCGTTTCGCTGCACCTCTGTGGCGACAGCAAACACAGCTGGTGCCTCATGCTGGATGCTAATTCCTGGAATGCGCGGGGCCTTTGTTCCTGTTGTTTGTTTTTTATTTGGATGGCATGTTTGGCTTGAACACTAAATGGCAGGGTGGAATTGCTACCACTTTTGCTGGTGCATTCACAAACAGGTATTGCAGAAAACACATCAATTTCATATGGCGGAACGCTTCTGTTATGCAGCACCTTTTGAACTCTGCAACTTTAAAAAAGACGAAATTGCCTGTGCTGTGTAAGACGTTTTAATATAAAAAAAGCTATTTTTTTTCTGGTCAAGTTCAGGCACTCTGACTATTCTTAACTTGATACTTACAGACGAAAGAAAATGAACAGGATAAATAACAGGGTAGAAGCTAATGGGATGGAAACAAAGAGCTAAATTAGGCTTTCAAGAGGATATCAACTTGTATCTCATATTTTTCTTTTAATGGATTGTATCATGGTTTTCTAAAATAGTGATATTTTACATAGGGAGGCACCATACAGTGCTCAGCATATATAAGTACACCCCTCACAAATCTATCTTTTAAATTAATTTTTTAATAGGAAGCTTTACAATATTATATTTGTGCTTATACATTAGATTATTCAGTACTAATCTGAGCCAAATTTGTAGCTTAGCTAACAAAACAACATTCGATAACGGTCCAAAAACTGAAACCCAAATTTATATGTCATAGAAAACTATTAAATACAAATTGAAATGATGAAAAATCAACAGAAGCAAAAAAAAAAAAATGAAAAATGTAGTTGAAATTTTGTAGGTTGTATTTTTTTTTCAACATTTTGCTTGAATTTAATTGTATTAACTTTCAATTTCTAAAGATGCTCGGTGACTAAAATATTATTTTCTTAAATATGTCTGTTTAATAAATCTGTTTGGTTTAAATGCACCAAAATACATTGCCTATATTCCCTGAGAAATGAATAAAAATAATCATATTCAAAATGGGGTGTACTCAATTATGCTGGGCACTCAAATTTTTTTTTTTCTTGTTGGTTATTGAATCATAAATTATTGTTTGCCATTTTCTCCCATTTAGATTACATTTGTTGCTATAAAGCAAAGGACTAATAATTATAGTTTGGTATTCATTATTCTAGTGAAATCAGAGGGCCCATATTGTATTCCATATGCCGTCAATCCCAGTTGTAAGAGCAACAAATAATACCTTGACTTCTAGTTGATCATTTGTAAAAGTGGCAAAAGGTAGATTTTTCTGATGAATCATCTGTTGAACTGCATCCCAATCATCACAAATACCTGTTGGAACCCGCATGGACCCAAGATTTTTACAGAAATCAGTCAACTTTGGTGAAGGAAGAAATCACGGTTTGGGTTTAAATTCAGTATGGGGGCCAGCGAGAGATCTGCAAAATGGATGGCAACTTCAACAGCCTGAGCTATTAAGACATTTGTGCTGCCCATTACATTACAAACCACAGGAGAGAGCTAATTCTTTAGCATGATAGTGCTCCTTCTCATACTTCAGCCTCCACATCAAAGTTCCTGAAAGCAAAAAAGGTCAAGTTGCTCCAGGACTGGCCAGCCCAGTCACCAGACATGAACATTATTGACCATGTCTGGGGTAAGATGAAGGAGGAGGCATTAAAGATTAATCCAAAGTATATTGATGAACTCTCGGAGTCCTGCAAGAATGCTTTTTTGCCATTCCAGATGACTTTATTAATAAGTTATTTGAGTCATTGCAGAGATGTATGGATGCAGTCCTCCAAGCTCATGGGAGTCAAACACTGCACCATGACTTTATATTCTATACTGTACATTGTTTATGTTAAGTAAAGTCAGACCTTACTGTCCTAATTAAATGATTAAAATCAGGGCATGATCATATTTTATTTTGGTAAAATAAGCATAATCTAGAGGCCTTTGCCTTTCATATAAGCCACTTCTGATACCAAATGATCAACTAGAAGTAAAATTATTATTTGCTGTTCCTAAAACTTGGATAGGCGACAAGAGTTTGTCAAGTATATATGTACTGTATATACTATATACAGTATGTTTTAATTTTAATACATTGAGAAAACAAAATAAATTATTATAGCAATTTTTTTATTATATTAATTTATTAACACATCATGTAGGCCATATGATGAGCACATAAAAAGTGCTGAAAGTCAACACTATAGACTTCAGTTTTGCCTGAAGGGATGACCACAATTTTTAACTTGGTATAATAAAAACATCTTGCAGTTATTCATTTATCTAGAAAGCTTTATTTGTCCGGGACCTCAGCCAAGGCCATTAGGAATCATGAAAGCGTTGTTGTTGTTTTTTTCCATTTCCACTCATTTAACATTTGGTTATTGATGCCCACAGAGCGGTGTAATACAAACCCATCGCTTTATGCCACATAATCAGTTCTCCTCTGAGATTAATTACTGTGGATGTCCTGATTAATTAAGCATGGAAGAGAAGAATGGTTGTTTGGAAGCAACAATTCAAGGTCAATTATTTGAAATAATTACGCTGAGAATGACCCAGTGATCATTAAAGAAGCTGCAGATACGCAATAAGAGAGGTATTGTTGGTACAACAATGCTTCTTGCAGGTTCATGTTTCTGTATGGTGAAGTGTGTTGACAGTTGCAGGATTTACTCTTTAACAATGAAGTGATGGGATAATTCAATTAAGGCTCAGAATGTTTTTTGTTTTGGTCACTGTTTTTCCTTTTCATTGCTCAAGGCAAAATTATACATTATTCAGTATTAAATTGTAGATAAATAAAAATATTATATAAAATTATAAATAATATATTTTTTTATATATAATATGAAAATATTGAATTCTCATACTTTTAAACTGTATGTTTGATTTTGGTTTTGAACTGAGGCTGCTCGTAGGATGCAAAATTGCAATTGGAAATAAAATGTTAGGATGTAGATTTGATTCCAGAGAAAAAAACTGTGTTTGTCAGGACAGAATGTAAATGCTGGCAAAACTTTACAAAGAATAACTATACTTTTATATAAGTTCATTTTTTTCAATGTGCTTAAATATATTTTAGAGTATTGTTTACTTTATGTATTACAATCACCAGCAGACTAGCCCTTACAGATCCCTGGAGAACATTGACTGCGTCTAAAACGGCCTACTACTCAGTAGGTACTGCATTTGAAAAGTATGTTCTATACAGTATGAATGCGAGCAGTATGAATGGAACACAGATGTACTGCATCCGCCGTTTTGTCATGGTCATGTGACCTACCCACGTGAGTTGTGTTGCTTCACTCCCATTCATAGGATAGCGCATCAGATGCACAATCTAGAATCTCGCCGGAAGTAGCAGGTCATCCGGGTACTTCTCGCATACTGATTTTTGAATTTTATGAATTCAGACATACTACTCTGCTCGCATACTGTTTTAAGTGTACTATATAGTATGGAAGTATACGATTTCAGACGCAGCAATTTTATTACCAGAACCAGAACTGCAAGTCTGCCAATAAACTGCACTACATTTCCCATCAGGCACCTCACACACACACCAGTTACAGATCACTTGCACACAGCTGTAGCTCATGTAGACTGATTAGTTGGACTATACATTTCTCATTTTCTCATTTCTGAGTCTTTGTAACATTTTGTAAATGTTATCTCAGGTCTTTCCCTTTCGTATTTTGACCCTTGTTGTTTATCGTTTATGCTGTTCGTTGCCTGCACCGACCTAAACGCCTGTTTCTGACTACGCTCTTTGGATTACCCTCATGCTCTAGTTTGTACCTGTTTGACCGTTGCCTGCCTGACAATTCTCTAAATAAACTGCACTTGGACCCTCACTTCTGTTGTACTCCGACTTCCTTGGTTACACTATGTAGTTAGTATATTAGATAAACAACTACAGCTTGGTTTTCATATGTATAGAAATTATACTCCAAATGAACCTATGCTGATTGTTTAGTAGTTAAATAATTAAAAGCACATTTTCCTCAAGTACTGACTTAGTACTATATAAACCTTGAAGTGTGTTGTATTGAAAAAGTATTTAATATTATTTAGGTCAGAATACTTTATTATCTGACTCCCTAGTAGTTCCCAAGTCCAACGCAAAATCAATAAAAAGTTGAAAATTTTTGCAATTCTGCAAATTCTTAATTTAAATACAAAATAATTGCAAAATAATTACATAATCTTATAAAACATTCAATTCCAAACCATATAATTAATTTATATTTATTTTAGTTTGCAATTGATTGTTTTACATAACTTATAGACGTTGCAAACGCAGAGCACGTGATGTATTTGAGTGTCACACAATCATTACATTACATTACATGGAGTTTCACAGCAATCCGTGTTTTAGGAGTAATATAGTAGGGGAAGCCCCAACGCCTGTCCAGGAAGGGGAATCTGAGAGAAAGTAAGATCGTGGATAAAAATAAGAGTTATACAAACTTCCTTCGTTTTAATCCCTACCGTTTTAGATCTTGTCTTGACAAGAGGCCAAAATAAAAAAGTCGTATTTTTATGATTTGTGTCATTGTCATTGTTTCAGATTGCACACCTAACATTGTAGGCTACCTATTATGGTAAATAAGATATTTTTAATGGCAAAATTGTCTGCAAATTTCTGGGAATGACCGCAACAAAATTAGTAAATTTTATCCCAAAAAAATCATGAAAAACTAGGGGGTCTGAATTATACTCTTTATTATATCTCATCAAACACCGAGTATAAGTCCACACTAAACAGACTTTCTGTCTTCTAAGTCAAGTATGCTTAACTGTATGTTTTGTATATATCTGAGAAGTAAATATTAAAATAACACAACAATAGCTCACTTGAAGAATTTTGTTTCTTTGTGAGGAAAGTTAACTTTTGTAGACAAGGGCAAATAAACGCTTCCTTGCCTTACTCACGCTGAATTTCTCTGACTTGTAAATTCCTCTTCCTGTCATTCCGATTCAACTTCCTGCATGGCCACTTTAATTCACACTCATGAACTGAAAGGGAGCCAGTTCAATTCTGAATTTTGCCCAACCGTGGCTCATGCAATTTCCTCATCCCATTTTGATGTGTTACACCCTAATGGCAGACGCAGATGCATTCATAAAAGCGGGCCGAAGAAGACGAGTCTGCCACAGTGAAGAATGAGTCATTTAGATTTACAAAGCATGGCTAAATACGATCACTGTTTACGGCGTGCATGTGTACTCATGCGCTCCTGCGTATTGTCCCTGTGTGACAGACACTGTGTGAGAGGGCAAAGACCTGTCAATGCTCAACACTGTTATCAGTCCAGCTGCCACCAAATAATATTTTCATTCAAATGGCGAAATTCATTACCCCAACCTGGGGCTGTAGCGACAGCATTTAATGGCACAATTAAACTCCAACAGCCTAGTATCTATTGAGCAATTAACCTTTGATAAACCAATTAATGTTTAGCGTTTGATGACAGAAGTTAGGCCTGGAGGAGTCATATTTGAGTTTAATGGAATGACTCCCGGTCCCAAATTAGCTTAGCACAGCTATAAAATTGTCAGAATTCCTTGTTTTCTGCTATATTGATTCCTTTGTGCCGAGCCATCGCTCAGTTTTGCAGATGAAAAAAGGAAATTACCGGAAAGCATGCGGGAGAACAGAGGAGCTGTCAGTTATTATAAAGCCAAGTTCGATGAATTATTGATAGCAGTGTGAACACGTCTCCAGACACTGCTTGATTATTTCCTACATGCTAGTTTGCTTTGATGTTTTGATGCTTCATTGTTTCTGGCAACTTCCTCTAAAAGATGCTGCCTCTCAGGTCACTATGGAGACCGTCATAGACAGACTTGCTGAAATAGCGGCTCTCCAGCTGCCATCCTTTTAATGTGGTTGTTGTGGCTATAAAATAAGTATAAACACGTCAAGAGGATTTACCACCTGTCTGGAGGGCTGGTTAATGTGCGTTTCCCAGGATCCCAGGGGATCTCGACAAAGAAAATGGTTTGATATCTGTTCCTCGCTCTCATGCTGCGGTTGAACGTTGTCACGTTGTCATCGGAGGCGCACCGCAGGTCATCGTGGGCCTGTCATTCATCATCAATAACGTGCCGCAGACAAACCGGACAGTGCCTGGTCCCATTCGCCATTAGCAAAGCTCAGCGCGTGAATTTATCTTCTCTTAGTCTCCAGCAATATCATTTTCCCTGGCTTGACAGGCCTCAAGCCTCCCGAATGCAATAATAAAGAATTGATTATATTCTTTATGGAGCGCAGAGGGCTCAAATGTGTTTTGTGTTCCTTCTCCTATCAGCTGTAATGGAAAAGAGAAAAAAAAGATGGAGGTGAGTTGATGAATGTGTGGAAGTGATTGCAAATAGTTTCACATTACTTCTTGTCAAGTCTTTTTGTTGAAATGTCCTCACCAAGCTTGTGGACGCTAGATTTTTTTCACTCATTCATCGCTTAATGCTTATAAATCTGGAGATAAACACTACTTTACAAATTAAAGGTCAGTTTCTATTCTATCTTAGTTCAAAAATGTACATCTTTGTTGAAAGGCTTAATAATTTCATAGAAACGCATAACCTTTTATGCTGATGAGCAATATGATTTCAGGAAAAATAGATCAACATTTCTGGTATTAATGATTGAGGAAATTACTAATAAGATAGATAAAAGAAGAACGTAGTTGGTATTTTTTATCAGTTTAAAGAAGGCATTTGATACAATAATAGACCATAATATATTGGTAAATAAATGAGAAATGTATGGTATTAGAGGAGTAGCCTTGGATTGAATAAGAAGTAATTTAAAATAAAGGCAACAGTTCGTGGAAATTGGCAACCATAAATCTTCATATCTAAAAGTAAATTGTGGCATACCACAAGGATCAGTTTTAGGTCCAATATTGTTTATAATTTACATTAATGATATATGTAAGGTATCAGAGTTGTTTATTTTATTTGCGGATGATACAAGTATCTTTTGTTCTGGGGATAATTTACCAAAACTTATGGAGTTGATTAAAACATTTATTCATTCATTCATTCATTCATTTTCTTTTCGGCTTAGTCCATTTATTAATCCGGGGTCGCCACAGCAGAATGAACCGCCAACTTATCCAGCATGTTTTTTTTACGCAGCGGATTCCCTTCCAGCCGCAACCCATCTCTGGGAAACTTGATTAAAACAGAAATTAATAAATTGAAATTGTGGTTTGATGTAAACTAATTGTCAGTAAATATAAATAAAAGAAAGGTTATATTATTTGGGAAATTAAAAAGTAGTCATAATATAGATTTAAAAACTGATAATGAAGTTATATGAAAAGTATATGCAATTATTTTTCTTGGTGTTGTATTGGATCATACAATTAGTTGGAAACCGCAAATAAATAATGTGATATCAAAATTAGTAAAAACTGTAGCAATAGTGTATACAGCAAGATTTATCCTGGACATTAAATCAATATATGTATTACATAACACACTTATGTTGCCATATATGAGTTATTGTGTTAAAATTTTGGGGAATATATATAAATCTAACTTACTGTCCTTACTGTATGTACAATACAGAAAAAAGTAATTAGACTGATGGAAAATGTGGGGTGTTTGGAGCACACAAATTCTTTATTTTTTAAATTTAAGATATTTAAGTTCAACGATTTGGTTAAATCTAAAACAGCACAATTTATGTTTAAAGCTAGGATTAAATTACTTCTGAAATGCATACAAAAGTTTTTTGAAGAAAGACAAGGGGGATATAATCTGAGAGAAGAACAAAAACTTTTTAAAAATGTGTATGTCTGTATGTGGTGTGAAATTATGGAACAGTCTGGAACAGATTCTCAAACAATGTCAGGATATTAATCAGTTTAAAAAGTTGTATAAATATATATTATTAAAGGAATATAACGATGAATAGAGGTGATTGGAAAAGAATAAAATGAGGAAGGTATATTGAAATTTCAATTGATGGCTGTCTGCAATACTATGTATTTTTGGGGGGTCTATGTTATAAAATATAAATGTACAATTGGAATCAAACATATAATATGTCAAAGATGCCAAAAGCATAAAATATGTCTCATGTAAACTCATATGGCTCATGTTAAAAGAAGGGATAAGTAAAAGAAGAAATAAGTTGAAGTAATAGACGAATGATGTGTGTGGTATTGGGGTGGGGAAAAAAATAAGCTTGTGCTTCATCCCGCTCCATTTCGACCATGTTGAAATGTATTTTGTTTAAAGAATTGTTTTGTGTATGATTTTTATATTCGAAATGAATAAATCAAATCAAATACAAAAACACACGGTTGTCCACGTTTTGCGCACTTGCATATAATGAATTGAGAGTCTGGCTGAAAATATGTTATTGTGTGAGGCCTCTCACGTATTGATGTAGGTTTTAATTTCCTGCTTTCCCCACGTTTGCCATTAGAATCTGAGATGATACAAGCGTTTAATGAAAAACACCCCCCTCCCTCCTCCAGACTAAACTGTCACGGGCAAAATAATGAAGCAGACAAAGCACCAGGAAACTAATAAACCTCATATTTCTTTTGACATCAACATGAAATCATATGAAAACAATACTTGCAAGAGGAGACTCGCACCATCGCATAGTATTTCCATTTAATCCAATTCAATTCATCTTTATTTCTAAAGCGTTTCTTTATGTTATACAGCCTAATTTCTTTTACAATGTAAATTGTGTCAAAGCAGCTTCACATTGAAGATTATAGTAAAGTAAAACTGTCAGTCCAGTTTTCAGAGTTTAAGTTCAGTTTAGTTTAGTTCAGTTCAGTGTGGTTTAAATTTCACTGCTTAAAGTCCAAACACTGAATAGCAAGACCATGGAGACCAGTGGCGACAGCGGCGAGGAACAAACTTCACCATTTGACAAAAGTGAAGGAAAGAAAACCTCGGGAGAAACCAGGCTCAGTTGGGCACGACCATTTCTCCTCTGGCCAAACTTCTTGTGCAGAGCTACAGTCTAGGCACCGGGGGCTTGAGATCGCTGGACATCCATCGTGCGAAGCTGCAGGAGGGAGAGGTCACCGGCTGGTGTGCAGGCTGGCCCTTCAGGATCAATGCGAGGACTCGTCTGTCACTGGGGTCTTACAGTCAGTCTCATGCTCTCCACTCCTCCATGACCACCACAGCAGCTGCTCAGGATACAGCCTGGTCCAGGATTATGGAAACCTCGGGAATAATAAAAACAGACTAACATAAGCGCAGATGCCATTCAAATTATAATGTCTTTTGAGAAGTGTTCCCGGCTCCGGTTGCCCTAAATAATGCAGACTAACAATCCTTTAGAGGAGCTTTTGTGTTTTATGTGTATGCTAATGGAAGGAGATGTGTTTTTAATCTAGTTTTAAATTGACAGAGTGTGTCTGCTTCCCGATCTGTGCTGGGAAGGCTGTTCCAGAGTTTAAGTGCCAGATATGAGAAAGATCCACCGCCTACTGTTAATTTTGATATTCTGGGAATAATCAATTGTCCAGAATTAATTAAGCATAGTGGACGTGAGGGGCTATAATACACCTGGTCCTCCCTCAAATACTGGGGAGGTAAGCCGTTCAGGGCTTTGTAGGTAGTCAATAAAATTTTCAAATTTATACAATATTTAATAAGGAGCCAATGCAATGATGGAAGAACTGGAGTAATATGATCATATTTCTTTGTTCTAGAAAGCACTCAAGCAGCTGTATTTTGAACTACAGTAGTTGAAGTTTGTTAATTAGGCCAACAGGGCAACCACCTAGTAACACATTACAAAAGTCTAACCGAGAAGTCAAGAAAGCATGAATAAGCTTTTCCGCATCAGACATTGATATATATGTCGAAGTTTGGCTAAATTTTTATGATGAAAAAATGCAGTTTTGAAGATGCTTGAAATTTGGCCTTTAAACGAATCAAAATTCACCCCCAAATTTTTGACTGAAGATGAGGACTGAACTGAGAATCCATCAAGGATTAGACAGTGCTTTTTGCATGTGAGGTTTTTGGGTCCAATAAACAAGACCTCAGTTTTATCTGAATTTAGTAATAAGAAGTTATTAGTCATCCAATATTTTATATCAGCTATACAATCTGTTAATTTCGTAAATTCATACAAATTATCAAGGGCGCGTTTCCAAAAACCATTGTTAGCCAACGAAGGTTCAAGTTCCGTCATTTCAAACATAGTTTGTTGATTTGGCATTTCCCAAATCCATCGTTCCAAAGGACATTCGCAAACTGCGTCACAAATTTGTACACTTGCAACTACACTTCTGGAGCTGTAGTTAGAAACATAGTTCCTGGCTGTGTTCTATTCCCAGTTACCCCCTATGACATATTCATTTAGAACAATTTAACATTTAACCTTGGAATTATTAAAAAAAGTGTTAAAGTCATCACTATTAGGTGTAATTTGCTTTCGCCTTATCAGTGCACTTTTATTATAACAAAGTATACGTTAATGCTTTTAATTTATAGTAGATTATTTATTAATAAATGTAGCCTACTGTATACGACATGGGCCTGTTGGTTAGAACATTTCTGCAATGGTTTGCATGTGTCAAATTTAAAAGAAATAAAAAATAAATAAACAATATCCTACTTTAATAATAATGCCAATAATAATAATAATAATAATCATCATCATCATCATTAATAATATTATTAAAGTTTTTTTCATTTTCTAATAAATAATAAATATTAAATTTAATTTCCTAATAAATAGCCTCATTATTTATTTATTTATATGATTTATAAATGCATGTGCGTGTAAAACAATATAATTTGCACAAAGAAATTATGGGGTTCTTCCCTAAAGATGTTGTTACTCCACCCCGTTTAGAGCATCATTATGGGCGTTTTACGTTATAACAAACGTGGATCAATCGATGGATCTGTGACAGAGAAACTACAGGTTTTGGGAAACACTCGTCACTACATCGTTCTTTCCCAAATGATGCAACTTAATATGATAGTTCAGCCGCGAGTTCTGTCGTTGTTTGGGAAACGCACCCCAGTTTGAGAGGAGATATAAAGTTGTGTATTATCAGCATGACAGTAGAAGCTAACTCCGAATGAGCTAACTCATTTCACAGAGAACTGCCCTGTATCATCCCAAAAATGAGCTTCATTTTATCAGACCTAATGAACAAGGGCTGTCACAAGCATCAGCCACCTCGGTGCTTTAAGGTGACATATCATCGCTTAAATCATTAGGGGTGAGATTTTGAGGAGGAGGTGTGAGTTATGATATTTTGGCAGTTCGTCATAATCATCACAGGCTAGGACATTTGTCATCAAAGCCCATCCCATGAAAACCCATGAACCATTTTTATAATTTATGCCAGCTCATTTTTAATAATCCATCAGTCCTTGAGAACAAATTGAGGAACCTGATTTGGATTTAGTGAGGTGCAATAAATTCAAGCGGACTGGGGTATGATGTATGTTTTGAGATCTGGTTAATTTGATGGTAGTCCTTCATGTTGCGCAGACGTTGTGCTGAATCAATAATTAGTGTATGTCAAGTTGTTGATTGATGTGCATTAGAAGTATGTTCGATTATAGAATGTTTTCAAAGAGATGTCAATCCAGTTGTCTTGGCAACTGGAATTAATGAGCTTTGCCACAATCACGTTCTGTCAATGATTACCTCACATTTATGTAAATACAGCTACAGTGGCAATTGCAAACGCAGAGTGGGAAGGCTGTGAGGAAACATGAGGGGAAATGAAATCAACTACTATATAAAAAAAAAAAACCTGTATAAGATTGATGTTACTGTCAGCGATGTCTGATATTTACACAATTAGATTATGTTTTTGTGACAAAATGCAAATTCCTGGTGTGCCAACATGCAATGGCTAAGAGCTCCCACTCAACATCTTTGCAATCTGGCAGGCTGTCCTGCTTAGGGAACGCTTTTCTGAGCTGTTTAAATCTACCATGTCCTGTTTGGCCAGAAACTCATTATGGGCCACCATCTGCAAGTGATGAACAAAATCCAGATTCTCATCTCCTGGCACCCTCCGTTAGTCCTCTGGGATGGGGAAAGAGTTTAGGCAGACCAAGCTGTGTCTTTCAGTGTGGCTTCAGATCTGCTTTACCAAAGATATGGCATGTTTGCATTATGTATGCTGAAACTGATAGTGGCTGACACCATAAATTACAAATTCTGCTCATGCAAGGTTTTTAAGGAGCTCTCGTGGAACAAGCTGGAAGCTGTGAAGTCGACACTTATATGGGCCTGTTATGCATGAAGCGTCTGTTTTTCATACAGTGTATCTGCTATATCTCATACAGTCAAATCCAAAGATAATATCCCAAACTTGTATTTTCATTGGTCAGATTTGGTTACTGTGTGAAATAATTCTCTGCATTTTTTCGTCCTCTTGGTTGGTTGCGTTTAGCTGGTGGAACTCGTGGGATTGGACTGCAGTGAGGGACTGGAGGGGAGGATTCCCTTCGGCAGATAAGCAGGATTTGTGTCTGGGAAACTGGAGATTGCGGGCCTGTCTCTCTGAGAATTACAACAGCCACTCAATGCAGGCCTTACTCAAACCTTTGTGCGGATCTGAGGGACTTGCGGTGGTGACACATCCCAAGCCTGTTATCGTAGATACAGGCTTGGGTCAACCAAGTTCTTTTTAATGTTATTCTTGTTTTTCTTCTAGAAAAGACACCAGGGTGTTTTTAGATATTGCAATTCAGATATTAGTAAGAAAGGATTTGTCAACATAAGCACAGTGGTTGATGTGAAAAGCTAAACTTCAGAAAAAAATTGCATATAATAAGAATAAGCTGAGGCACTGGCTACTAAAGAACAGCAGTGAAGCCTTTATACTTTGAAGACCTATTTCCTTACTGTAGAGACTGCGTAGAACTTTGTGTTATGCCAATGAAATATTCATAAGCTAGATAGACATCATCACATACACGTACTGTACATTTTGACTAGCATATATTTTTTAAAGATTCTGATTGTGTTTGCTCCATTGGTCCTGTCTGCATCTGGTTTTAACCCTCTGGGATCTGAGATAATTTTGGGGCCCCTAAGATGTTTTGACATGACCTGACATTTGTGCTTATTTCAGCGATTCATTACATAGTATTGGCCAACATGTATTTTTTGTATTCAGCACAAACTGTGCTACAATAATATGTAAGAAATATTGATGTACATACTTATGTTTTAGAAAAAACATATTATGCATGGTTAGTAAGTGTTGAAGATTTTTTTGTTGCTGAAATAAGGTCCAAAAAAACCATACTGAATGGGCCTGAATAAGACTTTAGTAACCTAGTCTTGTAGGCTAGAAAATTTACTTCACAATTATGTGAAAATTATTCTGTTCTCTCATTTAAAGAAAACATTACAATGATTTACATTTTGTAAGGTCTATTTTGGGTCATCTCAGCTGTATGCGTGGGAGTAACAATGGTCATAAATAATTCACACCTGGTGAGACAAAAGACACTCCCCCACTAACTTATATTCACCCATCAAGGGCATTGTAAAGCAATGTCCAGCTGCAAAAGCTAGCCCAAACTAAACACTTGTTGTATTATTGCTGAATTATGACCAGGTAAAACTATGGGAAAAAATGTGTGTGCACTTATTCAACATGCACAAAAAATATATTTGAAATGGTATAAAACATGTTTGCAAAACTGTTGTAATATAAACTTTTTTGTGCATTAATCAAGCATTTAATAATAACACTGAGAGACACTGAAGTAGCGTATTGACAAAAGGTTTTAACACAAGCATAAATCTTTTAAACATGAAAAAAAAAACTACTCAAAATAATATTTTAAGACCTTGTTAGATAAATTTATTTTATTAATTTCCATTTATTCTATTTATATACTTTTTATATATGTAAACTTTTAAAGAAAACCAAAGTTAATGTTATAAATTTAAGTGCTTCTTTATATAACTGTAGTTGAGCATGGTTGGAATGTACCAGTTGCAGGAACATTGTGCTGACAATGATTTGATCATATGATCAATAGAATTCTACCAAACAAACTGTTTAGTTCAATGATTAAAGACAATACTTCATCTTCTGTTTGTATGCCTGTTTATAAACTGTTCTCGATGGACTGCCCTTTGAGCAACCAGAATAAAACCTCGAAAAGCTTGTGTTTCTTCTGTAGTGTTCCCTTGCTGCAAGAACATTAAAATCTCAGAAAATGAATCTGCCTGAGTCTTGGAATAATTTTTGATCTGTCTGGATTCTGACTTTACTCACTGTTCATGTTTGGACGCACTCATGAATCGGCCACCAGTACAATAAAGGACCGGCAATCTCTTGAATGGAGTTTGCTGAGGGCCTTTTTTACATTGAGCAGAGTTGTCTTGAGGCAGAGAGGATGTGACAGAGTGCATTAACTTGATCTGTCTCTGTTCTGAGGGATTAAATGGCTATCCTTATACATTAGCCTTGAGCTAAATGCCTATCAGCCCTCTCACATATTGTTCAGTCCTCACTGTCAGCATCACATGCACTCTATGTCCGGCAACCATTCACGGTTTGTTTCTCGACGGATTAAAAAAGAAACAGCTTTCCACACTGTAAATCGATCGCGCCAAGTGAGTGGTAAGACCCTCTCTGATGCTGAGGGGGGCAGCCGGATCGATCCTTCTCTCTTTGCTCTGTGAAAACAGGGAGACGCAAATCCAAATTGAAGTCTGGGGCGATTTACAAAAGGGGGAAGGAAAATGAATCACTGCAGATGTCAGGGGGAACACAGAGATATAATTCAATTACCTAAGTGTGGAATGACATTTGATTTAATCTGAACTATTAATGCCAGTGAGGTCAAGCCAAAAGAAAGGGCACTTGTCTAGTTAGTCGCAATTAGAGTGTAAATCTCGAATGTCTGTAAGGCGGGGGGAAAATGTCATTTGCAGAATAACTGGCTAATAACGTGGTTCCCCTCACCTTTGAGTAACCAGGCGGCGCGGAGTGAATCTAAATCATGCAAGACTAACAGTAGAGTCATTCGTGAAATTTGTCTGCCTTTTGTCATGCTTGGATAAGAATTAGTGGGAGCACTCGATGAGTCGGTACGGAGCGCCGAGCACCCACTAATCCTTGTGAACAAACACAGCGAATTAGGAACCTTGGCAAGGGCTTAGGGAGATGCTATATACGCATTGTCATGTTGTTCCCTTTTCACCTAATCATCCGTGTCACTTCAGGCATCTTAAAGTAGCAGATCGCTTATAACGTCTCAGGTTAGATTAAGATTTATGTTTTGAATGATAAACTGCAGCTTTATTACATCTACATAGCACTCCATTGAATCCCAGAGGATGTTTGGATAAGTGTACGCTACATGTGTGCTTTGTAAGTATATTGATTATGCAACCATATGAGCAGGACCTGCATTAGACAGCTTTTATGTGCAGGCATCAGGCTCCATCAGGCACGCTTTTACTGCTATCTCAAAGGGGCCGCCATGCATGTTATTGTCTTCTATTTTAAGTGACTGCCCACTGGGTGGTGCAGAGAGTGAAATGAGAAGAAGTTTGGAGTCGTGGTCTCCTGCAGCGCTGACACTGCGGGTGCGACTGATACTGTGTGTTTATGTAGCTGTCTGTCCAGAAAAACTTTCCTCCCCCCTGCATGGAGACAAGCATAAACCAGCATATCCCCAGAAGCCAAATCTGTCACACGTTATGGCAGTGATCTTCCATCGGGGTGAAAAACCAAACTGATTTTGACAACTTCTTTTATGTTAGTTAGCTATAATTGGCTGCAAGCGAACAGATCTGGACTGTGTTCGCTATTTTTTTAGGAGCGTTTATTCATTTCATGAATTATGCATGATTTGATTCGTGGTATCTGTGTTAGTCATCTAAGGGCTTGTTATTGCCATCTTCTCTTGTTAATGACTTGACCAAGAAGTCAGATTTTGGAATTTGCTTCTGACGTGTTGACTCTGTCCGTGGCGTTTTTGAGTCTGATTCTCACATTAGTCACAGATCGTTTTAGTTTGATCTGTGTTCTGTGTAGTGACTGTAAAGAATGATGCCAGTCAGTCTCCACACAGTTTCATTCTTCAATCTTTTGGATATTTGGAAAACATTTTTTGTAAAAAGAAATGCGAATTTTCAGATTAACTGAGAAACTGCTTCAGATGTTTGTCATTTTTTATGTAATCAGCAAGAAGTGCCTTGTGTTTTTAGTTTATGAATCAGAATTTACTGAATGTGCTGCAAGTTTTTAACACTAGTACTACTGAAGCAGTCATTTTGACCATTTTTAATTTTTTTAATTTAATAGTTTATTAAAATAAAACCCATATAACTATGGTAGTGGAGAGCGGAAATGAAAGTAACATTTTAAAAGATAATGTTTTTAGCAGAAATATATATTTTTTGCTGTGGTTACTAACTCAAAGAGTGGTGTTATTTTGTATCAGTGTAGTGTTATTTTGTTAATAGTGTAACAAATAGTGTAGTGTAATAGTGTAGTGTAATATTTATTATCAGTGTTATTTTGTATCAATGTAGAACAACTCTAATATAACTTCACTTCAAACAAAAGCACATTACTTTTGACCCCATCAGCAGGAACGAAAGTAACACACCGGTGGGTCAAAAGTAACACACCAATATTTGCTAGATTTGCTGGCTTAATCTTGTTTATTTTAAATATATCTGACTATGACCTTCTTAATTTTAACTGCAAACATATTTTGTTGTGTATTTTCAAAAAATCATATTAAACTGCATTTTCATTTTAAATTTTATTTTCATCAAATGTTTCAAAAGCAATCCCACAACGCAAAATGTTACAATTCTCTACAATTTTTGAATTATTTTTATTTTTATTGGCAATATGCATACATTTCTTAAAAAATCTGATTCCAAACACTTAAAACTCTAATGTGAAAGCAAAAAGTAATGTTTACAGTATTACTTTCGTCTCCACAGGAACTCTTGCCATTTAAACCGGATTTACTTTTAAACTGAATATCTCAGACATTTCCAACTTAAGGATGTGTTATCGCACTAAATAACCTGTAGATTGATCATTAGTGTGACACATGAAACGTGAAACATAACTTGTAATAAGGAGTTGTATGCTGAATGTGCTGTTATAGCCTGGAAAGCAAATGTTGTGAGGGCTTCGAGAAAATTGATGTGTTACTTTCGTCCCACGTTACTTTTGTCCCCGCTCTCCCCTACCCTGACATATCCTAAATGTGTGTTTATTCATTCTAACATTATTTAATTAAAAATTACAAAAAGAGATCTGACCGTCCACTGCTTTTTCCACTGCGTCCACTACTAGACTACTTTGTGGGCAGTCTAGTATCTTGTACAAAATGATTGGCTTTATTACAAAAAAAGAATGTACAGTACATGAGCAATTCCAGCGTTATGAATGTGACATTTTCAGTAAAAAACTTAAATACACAGACAAAGTGTTTGTTAACATTATATTGAAACATCTGTTTTTCAAAACAACTAACCACAGAGTTATGGGATCAGAAAATATATCAATCTGGAAACATTTTTTATATTTTAAATGACAAACATAAACATGCGTTATGGATGTGACCAAAAAAGTTAGCAACATACTTTGTAGAAATTCTGTGAATTAAACTGCACAACCCAAAAAATAATGCTAATCAAAAAGATAAGAGGTGACCCTCTTTAAAACAAAAATGATTGATTTTATTTTATTTTACATTTTTTTTGCATTTATAAGGAATAGATCTTCGTTACGGATGTGACATCTCTCCGTTATGGATGTGACAGATGTGAAATTGCCACTTTTGGGACTTTGGTAAATCAAACAAGTAAGGGATAATCAACGGCTTACTATGCGTTAAAGGATATTAAAATCCCTTAATGCACGGCAAGCCGTTAGTTATCCCGCTTAGTCCATGGTCATTTGCCATTGTAGGCGTAAGTTTAAATAGTTTTGCTTTTTGCAACGCAATATTTGTCCGAATTTTTCTCAGTTTTTACATGTTAGACTTTCTAGTCCCTCCACTAAATCCACTGTGACAGGCTAACGGGGAGACGGGGAGAGAGAGAGCGAGAGCACGTGCGTCTTGTTTATACCTGCTAATATTAAGATGCGATTTCATCAATCCAATCACAGGTGGACAAATAAGACATTCCCAGTCACACCTGGAGTGTGTTTCTAGTCACATTCCCAGTCACACATGTTTCTTTTGTCTACTTTCTAACACTTCTCTGATGAGGGAGGATCTGTATGTATATTGGGTTTCTCTTAACATTAGTAAATAATGTGAAAGCTGGGCTACCTATAGCAGAATGTCCGCAATTTACATTTCATAATCAACATACAAATTTTATTGAAGTACCATATCAATTAAATACGCTTTAAGAATATGTTACACATTGGCTAATGAAATTAAAGATAGTTTATTTCTTATCAACCTTCACACTTTAGTTTTAACATGCTGTGTTTATAAAAATCCCTTTAATTAATATTTTTGAACATCTAAAGTAAATAAATCGTGTTATTATCCCTCTTTCGAATCAAAGTATTAGGCTAGGCAAACTGATCTCATGGAATTGATCTAACAAAAAGACAGCGATCGCTGCTTTAAGTAGAATAACGTTACGATTATTAAAACACATTAATCTATACACACACACACACACACACATATATATCTATATATATATATATATATATATACACATATCTATACACATGAAATACAAGATTCATAAAGCTGTATCTTATGAAATGCCAGTTCAAGGGCACATAAGATGCATTAAAAAGAAAGAAGACAAAGGCCATTTCAAAAATCTTTGCTGTAAAATAGGCCTATCTTGGGAAATTTAGCAAAAGAAAAAAACATATCGGGACAGGTAAGAGAGCATTCTGCCTTATTTATCCTCTTTAAAACAAAAGCAATCAGCCAAACATGCAGGATCAGTGTAATATTACATTACTTACGGTCATATTAATTATGAAACTTTTCTCTGCGATTTGCCTAAAAAAATACACCTGAGAACAAATAATAGGTTCAAAAGTCCAAAGATTGATTGTTAGATATACAAAAGATTAATTTTATATCTCGTTTTAGCAACAGAGATGCAAGAGATTAAATCCAGCAGCAGGTCCTGAGATGGTCTGGCCGACATAAAGCTTCGCTCGGTGGGGAGCCGTTCCCGGAGCTGCCGCTGACCCCTGGAGCTTCCAACATTTTTAAACATGCGCTATCCTTACACGTAAACTGCAGATTTGACTTTTAAATAGCTATAGTCTCGCTTGAAAAACTCTTAAAACTTGATTTTGTGACATAATTTATGAGTATTTTCCTAATTTTGCGCGTTGCCGTCAGTCGTTAACAATCCTCGTTGGTTTTCTGTGTGATCAAAACTGTGTGGGACTACCTGTGCGTTTCAACGAAAATAATGCACACCCTCCAGCTAATCAGAATCAAGAATTTCAAAAGACCATGGAATAAAATAGGGTATATGCCAAGCTAGTGTTTTTTCCATACTGAAACTTCTGATGACCTGTTACATGAGTTTTTTCCATTTTATATGGTTCCTTTTACAGTATCGATGTTGTTATGTAATTAAAATACAAAATCAGTTAACCAGACTTTGGCATTCATTTAGTTACTCAAGCATAAAATGAGACAAAAAGCCGTTTACTCTCACACGCCCGTCAGAATCGGCAAGCTAGCGCAGAAGCTCCATTAAATATACTGGGGTAAATTAAATGCTCATATTATAAAGATACGGCGTGAAAAATGTAATTTAATGCAGTGCTTCTTGTATATCACTCAGCCAGTGGAGATCGCTGATTTTTAAAGAAAACAGACCTTAAACGCGCCAATTTTGCATTGGCACACACTTCACCGGAAACGATTACCCCGGTTACTGGCAAATTAAAAGTCCTATTAGCATGCGATATTGTTTAAAAAACATTGACAGAAACATTTTTGAGTAATTTTACAGTACTATAAAACACAAGCCTACACAAAAAACCTAGAAAGAGTTTTGCTATTTTGGTAAAAAAAGTTAAATATTTTTTATGGCATGGTTGACATTTGCATGGAATTGCTCAAATTGAGGGTAATGAGTTCATGAAATATGATGACAGATATTTAAAGCTTAATTCTAATATCTTAATACATGCTTTGATTGTAAATATAACATGACAAAAATCAAGTTCACTACTGTTTTATATGAGCAGTCAGAATGACCACTATGTCTACAGAATTCTGGTGTTCCAGTGTTAAAAGAACATTCTCATAAAAATTTAACTGGAGAACCTGTATTCGGTTACAGTATGTTTTCAATATGGTTCCCCCAAGGTTATTATTGCATTGTTCGTTTTTGCACAATGTACTGTTTACAATATCACACTATTATGTCTTTCTTTCTTTTTTCATTTTTTATAACCTGTTTTAACACATTTTAATCCGTTTTTATCTGTTTTAACCATTTTTAATTCTTTTAATCATTTTTACTTTCTTGTTTCTTTTATTCTTGTTATGTAAAACACTTTGAATTATGTGCTATATGAATAAATTTGCCTTGCCGACAATATGTTTGTGGTCACTGGACATTTTCGGCTTTGTGCTGTACAGTACTGTAGATATGACGCAGGCCAGCTAGTAAGAACTGTTTGAGTAAAACCACTCTTCTCTAGCCTCAAGGGGTACACTAGCAGCTGACGCTAGAGGATGTCATCTTTAGTGCCCTTGTTTGCAATCTTGCCTGTCACACCGAAAAATGTCACTCAAAGTGGTCCGAGTAAAACCTGTGAGATTATACATGCGATTATATACTAATGCTACTGTAATTGCTAAATACATTGAAATGTTCATTGAAACAAGTTCTAATACGATGCTTGAAAGAGTGCTTGTTTTAAGATTAAAGTTTGGTAACTTAACATTCAATTCAATCCAATTCATCTTTATTTCTATAGTGCTAGTACATTGTGTCAAAGGAGCTTAACATAGAAGTTCTAGTAAATTGAAACTGTGTCAGACCAGTTTTCAGGGTTGAAGTATAGTTTAGGTCAGCTCAGTGTGGTTAAAATCAGTGTAAAAGTAATATAATATAAGCTTGAATCACTTTTTAATAACTAAAAGTGGTAATAGCGGCACAGTGGCTCAGTGGTTAGCACTGTCGCCTCACAGCAAGAAGGTCGCTGGTTCCAGTCCCAGCTGGGCCAGTTGGCATTTTTGTGTGGAGTTTGCATGTTCTCCCCATGTTTGCGTGGGTTTTCTCTGAGTGTTCCGGTTTCCCCCACAGTCCAAAGACATACTGTAAGCTAAATTGGTAGTATGAATGCGTGTGTGAATGTGAGAGTGCATGGGTGTTTCCCAGTACTGGGTTGTGGCTGGAAGGGCATCCATTGCATAAAACATATGCCAGAATAGTTGGTGGATCATTCCGCTGTGGCAACCCATGATAAATAAGGGACTTAGCCAAAGAAATATGAATGAAAAGTGGTAATTAGTTACTTTTTAAGGAAAGTAATGTAAAAGTATCTATGTTATTTGTGTATTTTTTGTTAAAGCAGTTGTTGTTTCCCAGTTTTCTTCAACTTGTCATCATATTTGCTTGACTTATTACTCAAGAATCCATGTCCACAACAATCCTTGGCATATAGAAAATAGCCTGTATGAAATTCTTCCAAAAAAATGGTAAATTCTCAGGATGGGAATGACAATAGTTCCTCTGCACTGGAAATCTCCTGAATCTCTTCTTTGATGTTCCTCTCTGTAAATCCCATCATTAGGCATTGATTCATGCCATGAATCATGGTGACAATACGCAGCCACATCCACCCTCTCTAAAGGCTGGGAGGCGTTTTGACAGTGCATACAAAGGGAAAGATGGAGGTCATCCTCACTCATCCTGAACACAGCACAATACTCGCTGATGCGTTCACAATCTATTCCAGAAATAAAGCAACACGACAAACTGAAAGCCACTGTTATGTGCCCCCCGTGAGGGCAAGTAGCAAAACTGTCAGTCAGTGAGGCGGGTAAGAAGAGCGCCAGGAATTTGCTCTGTGAAAAGCGATAGCACAATCAATGCTGGCGCTTTATAAATTGTATACAATTTATGTAAACATATTTTGAATCAATTACAGAAGTAGAAGCACACATACTATTTTAACCACGTGCGTAGCCTTGTACGAGTTGTTTATTTTTTGCTTTATTTTGTTTAATGACACAATACACATTCTGAATCATAATTCACACCATGAATGTTTTATAATACATCTCTATGTGCTTTTAGTTCTATCATTAGATGCGTAGGGAAACAAATAATAGTCTAATCATCCATTAACATGAATAAATATGATCTGATTTGCCTTAATGAAGTGTGAAGCAGGGGTGTACTGAAAAAATAGAAAACTAAATAACGACACATTGTTTAAAATTAATATTCAAGTGCTCATTTATCTGAATTAAGTATGTGATAATATTACAGTACTCCACTGCATTACTTAATACCATTTGATTGTGCTGTTTACCATTGATTATTTATGCAGAAACAGATGGGACTTGCTACAAACGTTAGGTTAAAGGAATAGTTTACCCCAAAATTAAAATGTCAATATTTTCTCAACCTCAAAAGCAATGACATTTGACAGGATGCATTAAAAAACACCAGTTCAATTGAAAGATATCAGGAAAGGTAGTGAATATGAGTTAAACTTGACAGACATGGCCAAGATTTTACTTTAAAACTGCAAATGGGTTTTGGAATGAATAAAAATTACCAGAAATATATTAAAAAAAAATTGTGAGCAATGCCTTTAATGGTATCAATCATACTGTGAGTCAAAGCCTGCTATCAAAATCATTTTCCTCTCTATAAATGGAGGTTAAAGACTTCACTCCCAATGCATTCATGTTCATCAGTTTAAGCACTAGCGTTAAGCACTACATTGTACGGGTCATAAAGGAAATGGGCTGAACTGGGGTTCAGTAATGACTGGAGTTGTTTAGTCCATCTGTTCTGAATTCCTCTGGGTGGCTGTTGATTGTAGGGTGAACAAGAGCATTGAAGAAAACGTGATGAAATAAGGCCATGATTGACTGTAATCAGTCCCAGGTTGAGTCCACCTCCTGTTGCCGTCGCCTCATGACCTCCTGTAGCTCTGTATCACCACTACCCCTCTGAGAGAAAGAATGACGTTTAAGTTCACCTTGCAGTTCGTTTATAGATAATGCGATATATTACAAATTTACAGAATTTACAGTAGGGCTGTGCAATATATTGAAATGATCAAAATCTAATGCAAATATTCATATCGCAATATACAGTATTGCAATGGTATTCGCTAAATGGGTGATTTAATTCAAAAGTACATATTGGATGATGAAAAATTACCAAAATATCAAGCCATGTTTAAGGGATAATTCACCCAAAAATGAAAATTTGTTCATAGAGCTGGCCGATAAAATCATTATCAATATTAATTGACCAAACACCATTGTCAATAACAATAAAAAAAAGATTCGGTATGTAGTTTCAGTATGAATCGCTATAGTTTTATTTAAATGTGGCTGCTGAGCGTGCGGCTTAGAGACAATGCCAATAAGCCTAGGGTGTAAGTTTGTCATTTCCAATGGAGGCATGCGACTTGCATGACGCACACATGGGAGCGACGCGGATATGTTGTGCAAGCACCGCACAAGTGAGGCGCGCGCATTTTCCAGGCACACCTAGTTGAAAAACATCTGAACATTTCCGAATGCCACGAACACACCGCGATTCATGTAAGTAGTACTACCTAATCTACTTCACACTTTGTACGGAATATACACATTTCAGTAATAACGGTAGACTAATTACCTCAGACACACAGCACATCCAAACATTGCAGTGCATTTTACTTTTCTCCATAAAGTTAAGTAATGGTTAAAAAAAAGAAATGGTTTGTCCATTTGTCATCATCTGAGAAAACGGTCGATGGTTGCATAGTTACGAGAGACGCCAGGAGAGCGCAAGTGCAAAGTGCATAGAAAATTGTGAGGGAAGCCACACACACGCACTTGTCACTTCAAGTCAGAATAACAACATACGTGAAAATGAGTGCCGTAAAGCAGCAGCGAGCACATTGTAAATAAAAAAGGATGTAAGGATGTCGCCAGTGTGGCTTTTTGGTTTCTTTTCTTGTGCATCTCAGTCACTAGCTTCCAATCTGAAAGATTTTTTAGCATAAGGGGTAATGTAGTCATCCACCTTCACGATTTGTAAAAAATAATCAATAATTGAAACATGATACCATGCAATTTTTTTTGCAGTATTGCTCAGCCCTATTTCTTCACCATTTACAGTATACACACTCAAGTTGTTCAAATCTTTAAGGATTTCAAAATTATATTTTTTATACTTTAAGGAGTCAAATAAATATTCAGAAGAAAAAAATAATAAAAAAATTGAAAGAAAGCAAAAAGACTGAAAGTTCAGTAATGTTTGTTTAAATTCAGCCCAAATAAATTGTGTACAACCACTTACTTACCTTAATAAAATTTTGTAAATCCAACTAATCATATTTGAATTATTTTTTCAGTGCATTTGAATGAACATAAGCAATATTGCTTTGTGACAGACCTCTATTTGAGCTTTCTGCACGGTAATCTGACTGAAGACACGTGAACCCTCATCCCCGCACACAGCTTTCAGCTCATCCTTACTCAGAGAAAAGAGTTGAGCTCCGTTCAGGATCCCCAGACACTCCACCACCCTGGAATGTGGAGAGGATATTACATCATATTATCACTTTTTATTACTTTAAAAGAGACTTATCATAAGAAATGTAATTTTATTTGATCTTTTCAGAGATTGCTTCATATACTATGAAAATATACTGAGGCAAATTTAATAAACAACTTATCTGTTACAGTTTCCAGACTCTAAAGGAGCTGAAATATTGCCACTGTCAATCTTTTCAGCATAGAAATGTCTCCTTTGTATATGAATTGAAATCAATATAAATTGTAAAAGCAGTGCACATAATTTAAAATAAACTGACATTGAAATGTTATTTTTGTTGTTGTGAATCTTCAAATTATTAGCTCTCCTGTGAATTTAGTTGCACATATTTTTAAGCATAATAGTTTTAATAACTAATTTGTAATAACTAATTTATTTTGTCTTTGCCATGAAGACAGTACATTCATATTTTACTGGTTATTTTGCCAGATACTAAGTGCAATTTAAAGGCTTAACTATTGTAGGTTTATTAATTTAACTATGCAAGTTTGGTTAATTATGCAAGTCATACAAAAACAGTTCATTCTGTAGCAAATCTAAAAAAAATCTTAAGAGGGTTAATAATATTGAGCTTCAAATTATTATTATTTGAATAAAAAAACTGATTTTATTCCAGCCAACCTAAAAGAAATAATTTTTTCTCCAAAAGAAAATAAATAATTTACAATATATATATATAGGTTTTTTTCTTCACTTCGCCAATTAGTGAATTTTTTTTTTTCCTCTCCACTGTCGACACTGGCTTGCATGGTTTGGGATCTGTAGAGCTGTGCATCGTTGGATTTGCTCATCAGTGTTTGGACTCTCAGTAGTGATTTTTAAACCACTTAAACACTACAAACTGAACTACACTGTTCCAATTTACTATGATCTTCTATGTGAAGCTGCTTTGACACAATCTACATTGTAAAAGCGCTATAGAAATAAAGGTGAATATATACAAGGACATTTTTGCAGTATTTATTATAGTATTATTTTCTTTTCTTTTATATATATATATATATATATATATATATATATATATATATATATATATATATATATATATATATATATATATATATATATATATATATATATATATTTAAAAGAAAATAATACTATAATAAATAATGCAAAAATGTCCTTGCTGTTAAACAGTAAAGGGCTAAATCAATAATTATAATAACAATTTTGTTAATAATTTAACTATGATTATAAATAGATATATTATATAATCATAATTTAGAACAAATAAAATAATAATATTAATAATAATAATAATAATAATAATAATAATTTTGACATTTTAATTCATATAATTTTGAAATGCAAATTACAATATCAATATTTAATTCTTAATAAATCTACATTGGAATTAGGGCCGTGCAATTATCAAATCCCAAGAGGCTGCAATTTGAATTAAAATATGTATTATTTAATTTCCCCAGCCCAGAGCAAATGCGAGCAAGGCATATGTGTGTGACAGTACTAGCCAATTGAGTGAGCACACTTTCATTCTGCAATGAGAATTGCTGAACTATGCAGAAATTTAGTTAAAAACTAGTAGTTACAAAGCCCCTAGTGTGGACTGTACCTTCCAGTTTAAGTAAGAACTTACGAACAGCTGGTGCAACACTACCCAGGAGATAACTAATGCCATAACGCACTACCTCGCTAAAGACACGGTGCCTTTTAATGCTGTGTCCAAAGAGGGATTTTAAAGAAAAACTCATCTAAATGCAGGATAGGAGATATACACTTCCGTCTCGCACCGAGCCATTTTAGAGGACCACAGCTGTATGTTTAACGTCATGATATTTTGTTTATCATCTGTGATAATTATTTTGTTTTAGACAATATAAGCTACAGAAAGACTCTTATCAGCCATATTAGTTTGCTGAGTGTTCTGTAATTGTATAATTATTATTTTTTTATCTCCCTAATTTGAGTTCAACTTGTTTACAGAAAGATATGGTCATTTTATTAAAACAAATTTGAGTAAAACTTTAAGTAAGTTAATATCTTTTCAGTTCCATTTTTAACTAACACTCACTGCATTTTAGCAGTTAGAAAACTACGATATAGATTATTGAGCTGAAGCTCGACTACAAAATTAAATCACAAATCAAATCGAAATCGTAATATCTGTCAAAAAAATCACAATTAGATATTTTCCCTAAATCGCACAGCCCTAATTGGAAAATAGGTAAACATTCACCATGTCCATTTTTATTTTTTAATATACTGTATACTATTATTGTTTTAGTTTTACAAACTCAATTTAAGAGAGTCTAAATCACTGATGATTGTTAAAATATTATAAAATACAATTTTATTATGAAAATAATTTAATATTTTATTACATTCATTCATTAATTTTACTTCAGCTTAGTCCCTTATTTATCAGGGGTCACCACAGCGGAATGAACCGCCAACTATTCTGGCATTTGTTTTCCGCATGCGGATGCCCTTCCAGCCACAACCCAGTACTGGGAAACACCCATACACTCTCACACTCACAAACACACACACACACACACACATCAATGCACTACTGCCAATTTAGTTTCTCCAATTCACCTATAGCGCATGTCTTTGCTTTTTGAACCGGAGCACCCAGAGGAAACACACACAAACACATGCAAACTCCACACAGAAATGCCAACAGGCTTAGCCAAAACTCGAACAAGCGACCTACTTGCTGTGAGGTGACAGTGCTGACCACTGAGCCACCTTGCCTCCCTATTAAATTACATATTGTTAATAAATATACTTATATTTGCCAAGTTTTATAATGAACTCTGTACAATAAGCTTTATATTCAGAACATCTCAACCACAGTCCCCTGGAGCCACCTGCAGTGTAAGTACCTGGTTCAAGGGTACATGGATCATTGCTTCTGAGCTTTGAACTTGCCACCTCGGTTAACAACCTACACGTTTAACCATTAGGTCACACCACTCATATATCATCTAATTCTAAAGTGTCACACGTGTCACTCACGCCCTAGAAAATCCCTTCGCATTGAGCCAAGCGTGGACCTCAAAGGGCTGCGATTCATCTGTGATGGGAATGGATCTGCTAGAGCGTTCCACCCGAAAGTTTCGAGCCGGAGGTTGAGCTTTATTGTCTGTTATCCTCTTCAGCAGCTCATCATTTACCTCCTTCTGCTGGTCGCGGTCTATAGAGACAGACAGGAGAAGCTGGAGATGGAGAAACAAGCACTGGGACAGAGACACAGTGAATAAGATTGGCCAAGACAGGAGCGATCTGCAATCTATGTACATAAGAGCACTCGCACACCAAATTCATTTCCCACTTCTCTGCATTTTTTTTTCGGCAGACTCTCCGCGCTCTCCATCTCTCAGCAAATACAGCGAGGCCGATAAGAGGTATACGTACTATCTTTATCCCTGGAGGATTTATTCGTCTCCAAAACCACGGCGTGATTTACAGGTACAGGGCTGGTGGTGGTACCTTTGTAAGGATTCACAGCCTGTAAAGATGGAAACAAAAGAGAGGCAGAAAAAGGAAGAAAGAGTCAGTGCCTGCCATGTAGAGCAGGATAATATATATGAGCAGTTTTCATGAATGCGCTACAGAAAAAGAAGCCTTTTTCTCTTCTTTCCACAAGTGGTCGGTAAAAGGATATGCTTAACCTTCAGAAAATGGTCTGATGTATTATATTTGCTCGTTTTTATTTCTTTATCTCTGCCGAGTGCATTTTTTTAAAAACTCTGTTAGCAGAATTCAGTGTGTGTTCTCCAGATCCATTTGTAAATGTGAGTGAACAACGTACAGTACTTGTACAGCATGTAATCATCTTAGTAACTGAGGATTGCAACATTTTGAACAATATAACTAAAAAGAAAAATAATAATAATTCTGACTTCAACTGGATATATATATGTATATATATATATATATATATATATATATACATATATATACATATATACATATATATATATATATACACATATATATATATATATATATATATATATATATATATATATATATATATATATATATATATATATATATATATATATATATATATATATATATATATATACATATATATATCCAGTTGAAGTCAGAATTATTAGCTCCCCTGAATTATTTTTTCCCCAATTTCTGTTTAAGAGAAAAAGATTTTTTTCAACACATTTCTAAGCATAATAGTTTTAATAACTCATTTCTAATAACTGATTTATATTATCTTTGCCATGATGACAGTAAATAATAATTTACTACATATTTTTCAAGACAGGGCAACACGGTGGTGCAGTAGGTAGTGCTGTAGCCTCATAACGAGAAGGTGGCTGGTTCGAGCCTCGGCTGGGTCACTTGGCATTTCTGTGTGGAGCTTGCTTGTTCTCCCCTCGTTCGCGTAGGTTTCCTCCGAGTGCTCCGGTTTCCCCCACAAGTCCAAAGACATGCGGTGCAGGTGAATTGAGTAAGCTAAATTGTCCATTGTGTATGTGTGTGAATGAGAGTGTATGGGCGTTACCCAGTGATGGGATGCAGCTAGAACATCCGCTGTGTAAAACATGTGCTGGATAAGTTGGTTCCGCTGTGGTGACCCCAGATTAATAAAGGGACTTGAAAGTGTAGTGGGTTATAAAGTATGTTGCCAGATTGAGTTAAAGTGCTTCGAGATTTGAATATTTTGTCAATTGTGTGAGGTGATCAGGCAACTTGACAAACATGGACAAAAAGTGATTTTTCATAACTTGATTGGGCCATACAAATTATGGGAGTTTCACTGGAGAAATAACAAAACACGGTGGTGGCAGGAGATGGGGGTGAAATATAAGAGACTCCTGGGAAAAATGGGAGTGTTGGTGGATTTGGTTTAAAAATGTGTTGAAAAAGATTCTTTTTTTTTAAACAGAGCTTAACAGGAGGAATATTAATTTTGTCTTCAACTGAATGTAAATAAAAAGATTTTGCACTACAAAACAACATGGGAGCTGTAAAAGCACTAATCTGAACC
Source organism: Danio aesculapii (assembly GCF_903798145.1). Lineage (NCBI taxonomy): Eukaryota > Metazoa > Chordata > Actinopteri > Cypriniformes > Danionidae > Danio > Danio aesculapii. Next base: position 43,168,683 of record NC_079452.1, on the reverse strand, counting down.
ATACCCATGAAGTGCACTCGTCTGCCACTTTAAATGCTCAAGCTCTTTAAAGCTGTGTCAATGTTTTCTGTCATTCATAGTTGTTTTGATAGTGATTTGAATAATTTCATTCATCGTTATAGTTATGATATGGACTCTGCTAGTATTTTCAGTTCAGAATTACTTTTAAAGAAAGGCTGCACTTCTGGTGTAAGGAACTCTAAACAAGTCACTCCAAATAATAAAGTTGTGTATAAAAACAACCTGATCTCCTGAGAAAGCTCCAGAGACTTTTTTTACATCTTGTAAAAAGAGACATAATAGGTCCCCTTCAAATTATTGATTTCAGTTCAGCATAAGTTACTCTCATAATTCATGCAAAGCATCATGGCATTGGAAAAAGGTGGATAGAATTATTAACATATACTATATATGGACTGGTGGGTGAACAGTGAAGTAGTTTACCTGGTTGCTGAAGAGAGCTGCTCGGTTGTACTGCTGCTCTCCTGGTTTGACCTCTTCCAGCACATTACATGGCACATAGCCTGACTGACCGCTGCGGTTCCTCAATAACCACCACTGTTGGTTGTTTTCCAAGACCTGCAGTACAAGAAACACATCTAATTTATGTCTAGCATTATCACAGTAAATCGCATGAGTGTGCAATCACTTTTTCTGGGACAAATCTATTTTTGAGGCTCGTGCCTGTTCATTCAACATGTTGTCTAATTTTAGCTAAAAGGTTTTGGTACAGCGTTTGTTGTTGTCGTACTCAGTCTCAGTGATGCATCCTACCATTGGGATGCTAGAATTAAATCCCAGTGATACCAGGCTCAGGCTGGGCATGTCTAGAAACACGATTATCCATGTTTCCAGATGGATTAGCCAATCGGGGGTAATCCCTCTTGATCATTTCTGTAGTTCTCATGTAAATAGAGTGCTTCAGGGTCGCAGGCTGAAACCACAGACATCTGAAAGTGACAAGTTGAAAGGACTGTTCTTTCCTACATTATATGTATTGTGCATTTGCAAGGGCTTGTAAGTACATCAATAAATAGGAAACTCATTTTCTTTCCAAGTTCACTTTTATTTCACAAATTACATACATTATTATTTATCTAAAATATTCTATTGAATTCAGCTCAACTTTATTTGTATAGCACAATAAATATTGTTTCAAAGCAGCTTTACAAAAGGTGCAGATTATTGCATTACAATCAAAATCAGAAAAGGTTATTAGTTACCATGACTTTATGAGTTACTAATAATTTTAAGTAACTTGTAACTAATAGCTGTGTCTTTTTTTTTTCTATTGTGTTTTTAATTTTTTGGGATCTTAGTGATTTTAGCAGTTAGGGCCCTATTATACACCCAGCGCAATAAGCCGCAAGACGTGTTTGGCATGATTTGTTGCAAGTTTCAGACCAGTACAACTCTAATTTTCATGTTTTGTGCCACGTCATTTAAATAGCAAATCCATTTGTGCCAATTTGTGGACTCATGGGTGTGCCAGTCTAAAAAGGAGGTGTGTTAAGGCACATTATTGGCACCTTGCTATTTTGAGGAACTGAAATACACTGCGCAATTGACCAGCTAAAAGCTGGTCTAAAGTGCAGCGCAAAGCACATTAGTTATGTGCTTATGTGGGTCCAAACACATACAAATTGTTTAATACACACATGATGTACAGCAATACACAAATATCTTTACATTTTAAAAAAATTTAAGGATTAAAATATTACAAAAAATACTAGTTTCTACATAAATATTAAAACCACCTCCACACCTTCTTCATGTCAGGGGGGCTTTTTCAGTTTTTTGATGAAAATTTGTATTTGTACACTCTCCGAAATAAAGGTACACAAGCTGTCACTGGGGTGGTACCTTTTCAAAAAGTACAAATTTGTACCTAAAAGGTCCATATTAATACCTTAAGGGAACATATTAGTACCCAAAAAGTACAAAAGTGTTCCTCTTAAAATTCTGAGGTACTAATATATAATTTTGAGGTACCAGTATGAACCCTTTAAGTACAAATGTGTACCTTTGGAAAAGGTACTGTACCACCCCAGTGACAGCTCGCGTATCTTTATTTCTGAGTGTGTATAATGTTAGTATTATTATCAGTATTATGTATTCTATGCATATTTATATCTGTTTTAATGAAAACAAGTTTAGATTTGTTCACCTGTCGGGTTTTGGAGATGCATCATTATATGGGGCATAAGTATAGGACGTGTGTTTGGATATAGCTTAGTTTTTTACTACACTTTGTTATTATTGTTCATTTATTCATTTGCTGGAAATTAGAACTAAATTTAGAAATAGTTTTGAAACAAATCCTTGCTCTTAACAGACGAAATTAGATATGTAGGCCAATGGACACTTTAGTGGAGTGCATACAACACTGTTTCCTTATCCATGAAAGTAAAGGAGTAAAGTAAAAAGTAAAAGTAAAGTAAAGAGAAAGTTAAGAGGCTGAATGGAGGACGCTCGATCTTTATCCTCACGCTGAAGCATTTAATTTTTCCTCTTATGAAGTCTGCCATGCAAGTAGAAAATGTGCCATGGCGCGACTCAACTGACTCTTAAAGGGAATGGGAGATGAGACTGATTGGTTTAATGCATGTTATGCTCAAAACACACCCATAACTCATTAGGAGAATAAGCACAACCCTGTTAGACCATGCAGCAGGGTGCAAAATGTATTTTTCTGTCCTTAAAATAACAAAAGTGGATTTGGACACACCCTTAATACTTTTGTGCTATGCACTTTAGACTTTGTGCCTAGATGGTAAAAACAGAGCCCATACTGATTATTGTTGTTTTATTTTTAGGGCCGAATTAATCTCCTTTTAGTTTTATTCAGATTTAGTTTTAGCTTCCAAAATTGTTTATTTTTAATATTTTTAATTGAATATTTTTGGAATTTTGATGATCAAAAAGAAGCAAAATTGACTAAAATCATTCAATTTTAATGAACAATTTAATGTTTTATGATATATTTTCTTAAATAACAGGCTCTTAAATGTTATTTTTCTATGATTTGTAATGTAATACCAATGTATTATCCAAAAAAATTGTGATCATAAAATATTCATTTGACACTGTCTTTCATCCTTGTTTCAAGTGTTTTCCTCGTGTTAAGCCAAACATTTATTTTGAATGACTGTTTGACTTGTGAATTGAATCTGAAGCCGCAAACAGAGTCTCATTTAATACCCTACAAAGTAAGCACAACTAGATTAATGTATTTCAATATAATAGATATGTCACATTCAGTCTAGTCTAGTCTAGTGTCCCAGAAACTTCTAACCACAAAGATCTATTTCTTTGCACTATTTATCTTCATACATCATCCACCAGACTCTTCTAGACCTTGAGTGTTGTTGGTGTTTGTGTCTTCTCTCTTCTGTCTCCCACACACTGTACAGTACCTTAGCCCTGCTCTGCCCCAATCCTCCTCCACCTCATCCGTACCTCCAGCTCATCGCCCTGCTGCACCGTAAGCTCGTTGGCATTGCGTGCCACAAAGTGATAACGGATCCTGACATGTTGGAGGTCGCTGCTAGACCTATGTGGCAGAAATAACAACAAAGCACAATACTTACAGATGCATTCATACTGTAGGTGAGGAACAGTATTTTTAGAAGTTAGATATAGATTTTTAAGACTTAATTCTGTTAATTCATTCGATATTTAAATGGAGTTGTCACTCCTGAAACTATATAATGCACATTTGGCTGTCAAGTAACTTTGCAACACATGCATTAGAGTATTAGACTGGATAATTAATGTTTGACACTTTATTTTGATGTTCTGTTTGCCCTACTTAGATTAAACAATGCCTACATCTCTTGATTAGTGTTATCCAATATCCACATTCATAATTGTATTATTATTATTTGATCATAATATCATGCAACATTGAATGATCCCAAATTAAACAAGACCAATGCGAAAATAAAGCTAATATAGTTCATTTGGGTTTCATGCTTATTTTCAAGGAAATCCAGCAGATCAGACTTTACCCAATGGCCAGTCCATGAACACACAACTCATTATAACTAACAAGCCAGCATAACAAGACACATTGAAAATCCTCCTTTTTGCCTTCTCAAATCTGTTAAGTAAACCAGACTTTTTGGTTTTAATGATGTGTTGACAAATATGAATTTAGCCACCTTTTTGAAGTCGCAAAATAATCAAAAAAACATACTTTATAAACAGTAGATGAACATATATCATCATTATAAAACTCAGCAGGGTGAATATTGCAGTAATAGTAAGACTTTATTTTGAAAATCTGTTAACTTAATAAACTTTGCAGCTTTGTTAACTATAGCAATCATCAAATTATTAGTATACTGCCTGCTTAACATCTTCTTACACTTTTTTAAGCAACTTTGCAAGTACAGTATGTCAACTTATTCTGCCATCCTAAACTGTCTTCTAATAATCTAATGAGAGTTAGCTGACATGTTGCAAATTATAAAAAAAAATTATAATCACTAGAATGTCTAAATCACACCAACAAAATAACGTGTAATCAAAAATTATTGGTTCTTGCCTTGTAGACTGACCAAAACTAGTTACTAAAACACCCAAAAGATCAACAAGATGAACAGGCATGCAAAAAAAAAAAATGGTTTTAGGGATGCGTTTACCATTTAGAATTCCACCAGCTTTTAGAAATATCTAAAATCATATTGACTCTAATATAAATATATAAGTATATGGACTAAACACTTATTATTAACATGGGCCACTTTAGAATAAAAAGTAACACTTTCATTTTAACCTTTGCAACCACAATATATATGCAGACTAGCAATCATTAGACTATTAGTAGACTGTCTGCATAATATCTACTTATAATTTATTCAGTGGTCCCTCAGCAAACATTCTACTGACTGTAAGCAACTTTACAAGTATGTCAACTTATTCCACTAAACCCACTTGTCTTCTGATACTTATGACTATTAGTTGATTTTTCTAAATTAACTCGATGCAAAAAAAAAAAAAAACAGCTCAAAAGTTCCTGATAAACACACATCTCCCAACAAACAATTGTGTGTTAAATAGACGTCTAATAGACATCTAAACGTACGTAGACAGCTTGGATAAAACTAGGCTAAACTTGGGCTGTCAGTAAAAATATAATACAAATCTAAGAATAGCCCAAAACTAGACTGGTCGTCAAATGGACCGATTAAACAGACTTTATATGTGTAGTCATTCATTTCTGTTTATTTGATAACTAGTCTAATTTTGGTCTATTCTTAGACGTCTATTAGATTTTCACTGACAGCCCAAATTTAGCCTCAGTGTAGCCAAGACGACTATGTTTAGATGTCTATTAGACATCTTTTAGATACATAAAATGCTTGCTGGGATTAGTCATTATGACCATATATTTTAACTGCCTCACAATTGTAGCCATTTAGCATGTCACTATTAATAAATTTCCATAGTAAAAATGCAATTATCAGCTTTATATATGTACACTGTATGTCCATAAAATAATTCTAATTGAATATTGTCCCTAAGTAAATTATTAAAAGGTGAAAATAATAATGATAGAAGGTCGGAATGATTGTTTATTGCCTTCTAAATTAACTTGATAAAAAAACAGCTCAGAAGCTCATGATAAACATACATTATACATTATGACCATATATTTTAACTGCCTCACAACTGTAGCCATTGAGCATGTCACTCTTAATAAATTGCCATAGTAAAAATGCAGTTATAAGCATTATATATGTATATATCTATAAAATAACTGTAATTTATTATTGTCTCTAAGTAAATTATTAAAGAGTGAAAATAATAATGGTGTCGGAATGATTTATTATTTTTTATTGCTTTCTAAATTTACTTGATGCAAAAAAAAACAGCTCAGAAGCTCAAGATAAACATAAACATTATACAATATTATGATATATTTTAACTGCCTCACAACTGTAGCCATTCAGCATGTCACACTTAATAAATTGCTATAGTAAAAATGGAGTTATCAGCTTTATATAAAATAACTGTAATTGATCATTTTCTCTAAGTAAATGATTAAAGGGTAAAAAATCTATGATAGAAAGTCAGAATGATTGTTTCTTTCCCTCTAAATGTACTTGATGTCAAATACAAGCTGGGAAACTCAACCCGATAAACACACACATGCAAAAACGCTTTATTATAACAGACAACTTACGGCTCGAGCATGGTTTTTCTGAAGAGCCCGCCGATGGCTTTGCTACAAGCGCGCCGTGAGCCGCTGCGCCTCCGCCAAGGTGGAAAGTAACTTGACGTGCTGCTGCCTGCACATGCGGTGTAGCTCATGCATATTTAATCGGGCCTGCACAGAGCATGGAGAACTTTAAACTGAACGTACTGGTCCCCATGCATCATTAATGCACTGGCCTATGCCTCCCTCTCCTCCTCCTCCGGCAGTGAAGCGCCGAGGATAACCGCAGTGGCCCGGTGTCCAGCCTGTGCCAAGACCTTCTTTCTTGAAGGCCATAAATAAATAAACATGCTGAACGCTGGAAACTGGCACTCTGCTACACAACAGGCAGATTTGTTTTCGCCTCCTATCACAGTTTGTTTTACACGCTCCAGATAGCTGGCCATATATTTTAACTGCCTCATAATTGTAGCCATTCAGCACGTCACTCTTAATAAATTGCCACAGTAAAACTGCAATTATCAGCTTTATATATTTATATGTGTATAAACTCTGTGTGTAATTGATTATTGTCTCTAAGTAAATTATTAAAGGGTGAAAATAATAATGAGAGAAGGCTGATATTAAACATTCAATTTCAGCAATTTATTAAATGAAACACAAAAAATCTTTTCACTAATAAAAACCATTGACACACTGTAAAAAATTACCTAAAATTCACAGTAAATTACTGGCTAATAATTGCATTACTTTCACAGTAAAATACTATGTAAATTTACAGCAAATTATCGTGAGGTAGTTTACAGTAATTTACTATGATTTTGTTACATTAAATTACTGTGAAATTACAGTCATAAAGTGTAACTTCACAATAGATAGTAAAGTCCATTACTGTGATTTCACTGTATAATCTTCTAGAATTAATTTTACTGTGAAGCAGGCTTTCCTCACCTAATCATTTTGACATTTACCCTGACTTTGTAATCATTTTGGGTGTTTAACAGTGTTTGGTTTTATAAATCAATTACTTTTGTTTCAGTTTAGTATGTTTTTGGCTAAGCACAAAGTTATATTCATTAAAAACTATTTTATATTTCCATGTTAACCTTATCAAACTAAATAAAGATACAGTGCACCCCAAAATGAAAATTTACTATTGCATTCATGTCATTTCAAAACAGAATGATTTTCTTTCAAGTTTTGGGGCTGCAATAACATTCTGGTATTTCTAAATATCAAAAAAAAAGAGCCAATATTGGCATAAAAGTTCATTTGTATTAATGTCTATTTTGAATGAAACAAAAAGAGTTTGAATTCCTATAACTAACATGCAAAAGATATAGCCAGTACAGTGCATTTGCTGTAATCATGCAACCTGGCTTAATTTCACAATAAAATTATGAATACAACATATTACTGTGATACTAATGTCATTTACTGTGAAAAATTACAGTAACATGTTGTGAAAATCTGGACAATTTAGTGCATATAACAAGAATAAAAAAGAATAGAAAGAAAGTTTTCTGAATCAAGAGTATTTGTTCAATTCAATTCAATTCAAATCATCTTCATTTCTGTAGTGCTTTTACGATGTAGATTGTGTCAAAGTAGCTTAACATAGAAGTTTTAGTACATTGAAACTGTCAGTCCAGTTTTCAGAGTTTAGTTTAGTTCAGTTCAGTTCATTGTGGTTTAAATTTCACTGCTGAAAGTCCAAACACTGAAGAGCAAATCCATCGATTCGCAGCTCCACAAGTCCCAAACCAAGCAAGTCAGGGGTGGCAGTGGTGAGAAACAGACTTCACCAAATCTTTTTGTCAGGGATATTGATTACCATAAGACATAAAAGGCAAAATTTGTCTTTTATAAAGTCATGGAGAGCCGGAAGGGACGTGATGGTGGAAGAAAAAAATGGGTGGAAGAAAAAAAATCTTGGTGGGAGAAAAAAATGAATGAGAGAAAGAAAGAGTGATAGGAAAATATATTTTTTAAGTTTTTGCATTCCCTCGCAAAACTGTTGTTCGACAAAAACTTCCTGTTCACTTCATACATGTCAACCCTACCTTTTTTGCCGGGATTCTCCTGTATTTGACCATTCTATCCCACTATCATCCTGTTTTTCCCATATTTCTCCCATATTATTAGTCTTGAAAGCACGTTGAAGTTAATATGAAAATGTCTGCATTCACTTTTCGATCATCGGTTAGATTTTTCAGTCGATCGTCACACTTACTATATGCAACCTCTGAATCAGCGAATGCATGTATAAGCGCTGACTGATGTACATGCTCCATATAATAAACTGATCCCAAATCTGCTTCTGTACACGCCATTTGAAGAGGAGCTAAAGTGCAGGACACTTTGGAATTTGGGTTAGATCTGTCACAATAATCAATATATCGACTTATCGCACAACACATGGACATGACCTCAATCATTTTGATGATGCGATATGTAGTCACCCAATACATAAAAATCAATACTAGCAGCATTTTAGCTGATTGCTCAAAATCTCTATCTCTATTGGAGATGTCAGTGTCAGTATGGTTTAAAAAAACACTGTAGTATTTACTATAAATTACTGTAGTATATTTCATGTGGGTGTCTGACAACTGAATATAGATCTGGTAGTAGATATTGCAGCCTCTCATACTTTTTACATTGAACTATTTTGTTAACATTTATTATTATTTATTCAGGATATGCGTTTTCACATTCTGATTCCAATGCCTAATTATTAAATTGTGAAAATGACTATAAATAAAATATTCTTGGGAATAAAATATGATGTGTCTTTTGCAAGAGTGTACTTGCATTGTGATGATGTTATATTGTTATTCTGGCATTATATAAGGAGTGGCATAAAATGGTTTTGAAATAACTATATATCGTATAATATATTGTATAACAAATAATAGATATCGTGACAGGCCTAATTTGGGTGTGTTTAAACAGACAAATACACTTAACAATATGTAAACATGTCAGTCCTATGTATTTTATTTTAAACACAACAAATCTCTTAAATGTGCACAAATAGTTACTATGAAGTAATCAAATACTTTCATTATAGATCTGTGCATCCTTAAAGTGACACCTCTGTCATCAAGCAAGTGAAGAGCAGCAAATTAACCTTTCATTTTGTTTTGTTTAATAACAGGTGGTAAAGTTAGGATGGTTAAAATATAGTAGAATCCCAGCAAAAACGGTAGGGTTGACATGGATGAAGTGAACAGGAAGTGTTTGTGGAACAACAGTTTTGCAAGGGCACGCAACACATCTTTGCGAGGGAATGCAAAAACTACAGGTCTCTATATAAAGCTATTTTAATGATATTTGATCATTTTAAAGTTGTTTTTTCTGTGGTTTTCTACTGAAAACAAAAATTTTGAATTTGTTTAATTTTTGTAAATGCATTTTAATAAAAGGATTTTCAAAATGATTCCACAAATGTGCTGTCATTAGGAAATTCATATACTATGGATACTAGAGGTATCCATAATCCTGGACCAGGCCTTATCCTGAGCAGATGCTGAGGCGGTCATGCAGGAGGGGATAGCATGACGAGCATGAGTTTCCGCATTGATCCTGTGGGCCAGCCTGAACACCCGCCGATGACCTCACCTGCAGCTTTTTTTCACGATGGACGTCCGCGTTCTCCAGCCTCCGGCGCCTAGACTGCAGCTCTGCACAAGAAGTTTGGCCAGAGGAGAAATGGTCATGCTCAACTGAACCTGGTTTATCTTAGGGTTTTTTTTTTCCATTCACTTTCGTCATAGTTTGTACCTCACCACTGGCTTGCTTGGTTTGGGACTTGTGGAGCTGCACATCAATGGATTTCTTCTTCAGTGTTTGGACTTTCAGCATTGAAAAATATACCACACTTAACTGAACTAAACTGAACTTCAACTCTGAAAACTGCTTTGACACTGTTTCAATTTACAAGAACTTCGATGTTAAGCTGCTTTGACACAATCTACATTATAAAAGTGCTACAGAAATATGAATTGAATTGATATTTGTATGCAGTATTGCAGGGCTTATTATAAATGATATATGCATGATATATCATTATTTAAAAAAATACATGTGCTCTCATAGTTTTAATCATTGATAATTCCCTTTGCCCTTACAACCACATGCCTTAGCCTTTCTGTTTAGTGCCACAAGAGGCAGGACGATGTGTCACTTACATGAGATCCAATCAATTCCCAGCAGACAAAATCAAGTCCCGTTCTACATTGATTTCTCATTCATAAATCCATTTCACTCAGATATACATCACAACTGGGAGTAAAATACCAACGCACTTTACATTTGACGAAGATGTTTTGCATTATTTGGATAATATGAATGATCAGTCTAACTTCAGGCTAGGGAATCCAACCAAGTATGAAAGCATACTTGAACTGAATCCAGGCAATTCCTTTACAACCTACTACATCCAGTTCCTTTAGGCAAGGTATGTTGATTGACAGCCTATCGCCAAGGCTCTATCAGTACATCGAGCATTTCTGTAACACAAAACAGTTCACATCTCAGCCTGAGGAAACAGTAACCTTTTCTGCAGTCTTTAGCTGTTGACCCTGTCTGTGACCTGTAATACTATAATAACGCTAGAAGATATCATCAGCCCAAAGCCGGTCCTGGGACCGTGTTTTAACTGACAGCACAAGATGACACCTGGATTCCAAAACATACACTGGTGTTTCTGTTGGTGACGGGTTTAGTTCATTCCGCAGGCTAAGTGTAATCCTTTGCCAAAAGCGTCTACTCCCACAAAGCCATGTTCATGTTGTTGTAGAGCTATAGCTTGAATGCCAAACATGTGAATCCAATTTCACGTTTAAAATGCATTTGTATTTTTATTTACTGTACATTCGTTTTTTGTTCGTTCTGAAAGCATATCTCATCTCCTTGATAGTGTTACACAGTCAAAATGCGCCGTTGCTAGCCATTCTTCTCATACTGTGTGGGTTTTAGTACTTTATTCCAGATAAAGGAGTGATTGGTTATATTTCGGCAAACAAAATCTGTTTTCTTTTGCTTTTATGTCACCAAACAAATGAACAATGGTGTTTACCACCTTTGCTAAACTGTCTTTCTTGTACAACATACGCAGTTATGAAAATGGCATCTAATTAGAGGCATTGAGCAGGCGTTTTACATAAGATTAATTGCATTTTTGAGAGCACTTTTTCTTCATTATTATTCTGCCGTGCAAATGGATTCACTGCTGCTGTAATGCATATTCATTTTCAGGAAGCTTGGAAATTGTGGGAAATTAGCCAAAGGTGGATCTGGGGTGCTGTAGAGGCTACAAGCGGAATGTGTAAGACAGGAGATCTGCTTTTGCTCTCTTCACTTCCATCCTGAACTGTGGTGGGCTTTGCCTCAAGACAGAGCCTGAGCAAGCTGTTATTCTGGAATATTTAAAGGGGACATATCTTGAGAAACAATAGTTCCTTGCTCTTGCAAAATACAGTTCTAATAAGAATCTACTCCTTTATCTATCCAGATTATTGATGGAATATACAGTATGCTTCAAAATACTAGTATCTAAAAACTCATGGACTCTTTTCACAAGACTGTTATGACATGTTTAACAGTCATCATAATCTTAAAACCTTGAAAGTTTTTAGTATTTAGATTTTTTTTAATGTAGGAACATTTATGTGCATTTATGTATGTATTGTATCATCTTTGCATCAAATTACAAAAAAAACGAATTACCGCTTATGCAAGGTGTTTGTAATGCAGCATCTATGAGGCTGAGAGTAAATTTGATGTTATCCTCTCCTCTGGCTGCCGTTATCAGTCTCACACTATTTTTCCCCTTTTTCAGAAAGTCTTGATAACTCCATCGTGGCGTTTTTCTTTTATTATTTCAGGAAATAGGATTGTAAAAACAATGATTTGTTGTACTCTAAGTTTACCCAACAATGACAACTTCCGCTGCTGAGAAACCTGGAAATGTGAAAAGGGTCTATTTTGTTAAGGGAGAGAAAACAACATGGCGTTGGATTTGTGTATTTAGATGTTGGATAGAAAAAAATCACACATGGAAAAAGGGCTGGATTTAAGATTATGTGAACCTTGGGATTAGGAGAAACAGAGCGTCTAACAGGTAGATGCTTTTCAAATGACCGTTTCTTTTGGTGTTCTTAGCTCTGTGCACAGTTCAGTTAAATTACAAAAACTGACCTAATCCAGCATTTTTTATATATTTTGAAATATGATGCCAGATCTTAACTGACACATTACCAACTCTGTAATAAGAGCATGTGGTTTATCTATCAGTCAGATGTGTGTGAAGGGTAAAAGGTTGGCTAAAAACGTTTTGTCCATTTGGAAATTGAAATGTTGAACCGATCCACTGTAAATATTCGATCATTGAGGCAATGTATGTAATCAAGGTCCACAAGGCTGTCTATTTTACAAACAGATGATGGAAACAATACCACAATTCATTGCTCTTTAAATCTATTTTTATATTTAGTCAATTTAGAGCAAAAAAATTATAAATCTAAATAAAAAAATCATAATAACAATTGCCATAATTTCAGTGTGCGAGCTGTGAAAAATCAATCCACACTAGTGTTGTCATGATACTGGAATTATTGTCAGCCAGTCTGTCTATGAACTGACGTAAGAGTGATCCACTTATGAACGACTGATCTTTGCGGCTTTAAATCGCACCGGTGTTCGTATATCTGTGTTTACACTCAGTCAGCAATGATGAGTTTGGTGAATTGATGACCTTTACGACCAATCACAGTCATTTCTGTTGAGCACGTGAACACAATTGCAAATCAGTGGTGTTTAAAGAAAAAGAACTCAAATGTAAGCGGGAAATAGACGTTTTTAAAATACCGAATTCCAGTATCGTGGCAACACTAATCTACACTCTCAGAAATAAAGGTACAAAATCTGTCACTGAGGAGGTACCTTTTCAAAAGGTACACTTTTGTACCATACATGTGGACATTAGTACCTCAAGTTCACTTTTGTACCTTTAGGGTACTGTAAGGTACACATTTGAGCTTTTTTGGTATTAAAATTTACCTTTTGAAAAGTTACCACTCCAGTAATAGACCTTTATTTCTGAGAATGTATAAATAAGGGCTTATAGCAGTATACCTTAAAGTATATCAGTACATCATACCCTACTCATAATATGAAGCTTTGCCTTTAAATATGAATATCTATTTATGTTTTGCTCACTCATTAGAGACCGAGCACCTACGGTGTGTAGGCCCTATTGGAATAGCTCAGTTTTTTCTTATTCTTCTTTTCTCTAGAATGAATCTAAACATCTAGAGTGGGTCTAAACATGCTCTGCACACGCACCAAAAGGGGCAAAAATGTACATTTGTTATAGGATTCAGAAGTAGGTGTGTCAAAATGGCTTAACAGCGCCACCTATGCCCAGTTAACGGACTGGCTCGTGAGCTACGATTCACGCACACATACAAAAATTGGCACACACATAAAAAAACATGCTAATACCTACAAGATTTCATGCGAAATCTCAAACCCAACAGGAAGTCCGATATTTTTAACTTCCTCTACCATAAAAGTGCAGTTTTTTCAATTTCCAGGTGTTATATTTTAACAAACTCCTCCTAGGGATTTTTTCAGATCAACACCAAAATTGGGTATTATCATCGAAAGACCTTGGCGATGTTAAATTGCGAAGATCTAGAATTTTTTTGTCGAAGGGCGTGTCCCTGGCAGCCTTGGTTTCGCAACAAAACAGGAAGTTGTTATAACTCAGGCATACATTGTCCGATCTGCCTCAAAATTCATGTTTGATTAGAGTCCTGACCTGAACACGTTTACATGCCAATATTCAGTTACAGTTAAAGCACCAACTGCTGGCAACAGGAAGCAACATGTTTTACAGTGTAACAAACTCCTCCTGTTTTATCAGGTTAAATCCAAATTGTGTCAGTATAATCCAAAGACCTTTGTTATGTAAAATTGCGAAGATCTAGAGTTTCATCAAAGGACCTGTCCATGGCTGACAAAAATCAGTTCTTCGCCATGGAGGAGGAAGTACTTATAACTCAGCCACACAATGTCCGATCAGCCTAAAAATTCACAGGGTTACTGAAGTTCCTCTCATGAAGACAACTACATGCCAATTTTGAGTCACAGTCATAGCGCCACCTGCTGACAGAAGGAAGTTATAAGGAAGGAAGGCATAAATCTGTGATTTTTGTCAGATTTAAAAATTTGTCAACCTAAATTATTATTATCCACTGTTCTCTGTCATCCTAAGGCCACCAGGTGGGGGTGAGGCTGGGTGCGAGGTCTCTTTCATCACTGCTTGCAGTTTTAATTTTGAACTGTAATTTTGGCTGAACTAAAATCGTGGGTTATATTATTGCAGGAATATTAGGAAAGCAAGTGTTAAAATGCTTGTGCACAGTTCAGTAGGATTATAAATTTGACCTTTTAAATCTAATGCAAGCTTTTTAACTGAGCATACGAAGGCAGATCTTAACTGAAATATTAACAACTGTGTAATAAGAGCATGCAGTTCATCTGTCAGTCAGTTATGCATGAAGTGAAAAAGGTAGGCTTAGGATGTAATGTCAATCTGGAATTTCAAATGTCGAACCAATGGGTAAATATTTGATGCTAATCAGTAAGGAATGAATCAATACATGAATATATGCATGTACTGTATTTCACAGTGCTACAAAAGAAAAGAAGGCAGCTTGAAGTATATGAACATGTGTCTATTTCTAAAAGAAGAGTGACGAGAGCTAGAGGAAGACTGCATACGTATTGTCTGCATGAGAGAGTCTAAATACTAAAATCCTGAATCCTTTCTGTTATCATCAATAATGAAAGAACCTTGGCTTTTACAGCTATCTGATTCAATATTCTGTTGTGCTTGCAGTAGAACAGGCCATTGTTCTTCTATTCCAGCATTAGTGTGGAAGAGCAGATCTGAAAGGCTGGAAGACTATGCATCAAATTGATTCTTAGTGCAACCGGGGAACATGTGCTGCGTGTGCTAAACATCAGAAAGATGCCAAGCATGAGCTCTTCCTGTGGTTTGAAACTCCGCTGAAAGTTTACCTTTGTTAAGTAAGAAGAAAAGTTTGCCGCTTTATTTTACCTCAGGCTTGCTGGGAAACTTCAAAGCCAACAGAGAGACTGCAAGCCAAAAGAAGTGGCAACGGCAGCAGCAGGTTTATTCTGAAATGTTTATTTATTCTTTTCATTTTTTTTTTGTGCGTTAGAAACTTGCAGCATAGAAAGAAAAACTCACCATAAATTTGCTGACAAGCACGTCCTCCTCTGCCTCTCTACAATATAGATTATGCACATCAAATTTGATTGATTGGTGGGCTGTGGTGTCATTTTAATTTTAGTGATTACATTTAGTGAGTCCGCTTATCGAATATTGTTTTTTATAGATTCTGGATTCTTTCTGGTTTCAATTTTAATATTTTTCTGGAGAAAAATATACATACACAACACACACAGGCAATTTAATTTCTTGATTTGTTTTTGTAGCTGGCTAATTGTATTTAAATTTAAAAAAATTAAGTATTAAGTATTAAGTATTATGGATACTTAATATTATTATATTACAGCATAATAAGTATTATTATGCTGCACAAAATTGGAGGTGACTATGTTTTGTACCTGAGTGTGAGACGCTGTTGTAACATTAATCATATCTCTTGTGTTGTGGGAGAGTTAAACATGGTGTATTTCAGATTAATACCATGTTGAAGCAAATGTTTTATTATATGTGGGTATTCTGTTAAACATTTTATTGTATTTATGTGGTAACTTACTGGCAGTATTGTTGCAAGCAATTTACCGCAACTGCCTCTTTACAGCAACTTACCTGTAATGGGTTTTACAGTAGCATGGCCAAACAGTAATTTCATTTCACAGTAAAATATCCTTAGTGCAATTTCTTTTTATGTTAAAATGCCTAATTTAATTGTACTGTATGATAATTTTTACAGTACGTTTACTGTAATTTATTTACATTTTACACTGGCAGTATAAAACCTTTATTTTTAGTACTTACTATTGAATTTAATAAATTCCAAACAAGTGATGAGATCAACCCAGGCTCATTCCGAGAACGTAGTCCCGGGGACGTTTCTGGAGACCGCGAAATACGTCCCGGGAGGTACGTATTTGTGCAGTTTTTGTTCTCGCGAGTCCGCGAGAGGCCGCTGTGCGCGCTTTTTCCCGCGCCGTTCTCGCGTAAACCCGCTGGAGGCCGCTGTCGAACGACCTTCCGCCCGTCTGCCTGTCTTCATGACGGAATGATTGACCGTGCGACCGGCCAATCGGCTGACCCGCCCTCCTCCGTCCCCAAACCCAACCAACGACGGTTCACAAAAGCCGTCCAGAAAAAGAAAAGCCCTCGTCCGGTTTTTACCACGTTTTCGGACTTTGACCACATTCTCACCCTGTGACCAACTTGGCGTCACCCCCTGTGGTTGCAAATAACAGTACAATGGAGACAGCGTCATGTATAAAAACCTCTGTAACTCGCGACTGTACATTAAAAACTGTGATAGTTGGGTTTAGAGTTGGGGAAGATGTAGACGTTAATAACTGTGATGGTTGGGTTAAGG
The DNA here is from genome assembly GCF_903798145.1 of Danio aesculapii. Taxonomy (NCBI): domain Eukaryota; kingdom Metazoa; phylum Chordata; class Actinopteri; order Cypriniformes; family Danionidae; genus Danio; species Danio aesculapii. The sequence continues at coordinate 43,151,898 of NC_079452.1, read as the reverse complement.
GTTGGGGTAGATGTAGACATTAATAACTGTGATGGTTGTGTTTAAGTTTAGGGAAGGTGTAGATGTTAATAACTGTGATGGTTGGGTTTAAGTTTTGGGAAGGTGTAGATGTTAATAACTGTGATGGTTGGGTTTAGAGTTGGGGAAGATGGAGACATTAATAACTGTGATGGTTGGGTTTAGAGTTGGGGAAGATGGAGACATTAATAACTGTGATGGTTGGGTTAAGGGTTGGGGAAGGTGTAGACGTTAATAACTGTGATGGTTGGGTTAAAGGTTGGGGAAAGTGTAGATGTTAATAACTGTGATGGTTGGGTTAATGGTTGGGGAAAGTGTAGACGTTAATAACTGTGATGGTTGGGTTAAGGGTTGGGGAAGGTGTAGACGTTAATAACTGTGATGGTTGGGTTAAAGGTTGGGGAAAGTGTAGATGTTAATAACTGTGATGGTTGGGTTAATGGTTGGGGAAAGTGTAGACGTTAATAACTGTGATGGTTGGGTTAAGGGTTGGGGAAGGTGTAGATGTTAATAACTGTGATGGTTGGGTTAAGGGTTGGGGAAGTTGTAGATGTTAATATCTGTGATGGTTGGGTTAAGGGTTGGGGAAGGAGTAGACGTTAATAACTGTGATGGTTGAGTAAAGGGTTGGGGTAGTTTAGACATTAATATCTGATGGTTGTGTTTAGATTTGGGGAAGGTGTAGACGTTAATAATGATGATTGTTGGGTTTAGGTGTGGAGTAGGTGTAGACGTTAATAACTATGATGGTTGGGTTAAGAGTTGGGGAAGGTGTTGACGTTAATAACTGTGATGGTTGGGTTAAGGGTTGGGGAACGTGTAGATGTTAATAACTGTGATGGTTGGGTCAAGGGTTGGGGAAAATGTAGATGTTAATAACTGTGATGGTTGGGTTAAGGGTTGGGGAAGGTGTTGACGTTAATAACTGTGATGGTTGGGTTAGGGGTTGGGGAAAGTGTAGATGTTAATAACTGAGATGGTTGAGTAAAGGGTTGGGGTAGTTGTAGACATTAATAACTATGATGGTTAGGTTTAGATTTGGGGAAGGTGTAGACGTTAATAACGATGATGGTTGGGTTTAGTGTTGTGGTAGGTATAGACGTTAATAACTAATGGTTGGGTTTAGGTGTGGAGTATGTGTAGACGTTAATAACTGATGTACAGCGCCATCTTGCCGACAACATAGTTTTAACATGGCTCCATAGCTTTAAGTTATGCCTCTAACGTACTACAAGTTATGCCCCTAAGGCCACTTCATGTTACGCCCCTGTCTTGCAGTCTGCAGACAGACCCTACTCATTTTAGTGGGCGTTTTTGCAGTAAATAACTGTAAAATTAAGGTAAAATTTACCTTAAGGTAAAATTTAACTGAGTACTTTTTCCCTTGCACAAAATGTCTTTGCCACAACAACACACAAAAAGTGTGGCAACACTTTTGCAAAAATATAGTTATTTATATCTAGATGCTTCTTCCATGTTTCATAGAAGCTGTGAGAAAAGTTTATTGACACTATAAAGTGTGTTTGGGTTTCTTAGAAATAAATGAATATATACATAATAAAAAATAATAAATAAATAATAATAATAATAATAATTATAACTGATTTAAAACTAGCAGGCATATTGTTTTTGACATGTGCTGAATGTACTGCATGCTTCAGTCTGAAAGTTGTGTTGAGCAGTTAATGATGGCCTTGGGTTGTAATGGCTGTGACTTTCTGTGTAAGGTTGTGGTGTGACAGCAATCATTCTGAAAGTGCGATTGGAGAATATAATTGTGCATGGCTGCCCTGTTGTGTTGGAGTCAGAAAGTTATTCGGCACAGCTACAAGCATAAATGTCAGTGAACGGCGTTGTGCTCGTTAATTAAGGACTGATTGCGTTACAAATGGCTTAGAGCCTCATTTGACTCCATATGAACATCTCCCTAAGCAGGCATTACTGAATGAGATAAGACTTGTATTTCTACAGCAGTGAGAGGAAAGAAATTATATCGCGGTTTGTCACCCCCCCCCCCCCCCCCCCCCATTTTCCGAGTTAGTTTAGTTAGCTAAATGGCACGAATCAACAGTTTGTAAGTCATACGGTATCTTTTCTAATTTTCTTATACTTCCGTCACTCACACAATTCAAATTAAATGGGGAACATCAGTGTGATTCATTTAAATAAGTAATAGAGAAAATGTCATGTAAATAATGAAAAGCAATGGATTAGTGTGAATAATTATGCAGGTCATAATTCAGACACAGATTTGTGGAGAATGAATGCCTAATGAAAGCCCACTGTGAAGTGAAGATGTTTTCCTGGCCAATTCACTCGGTTCATCGGCTGAAAAAGCTGCCGGAGCTATTAAGAACTTTAGAATTAAGTAATCAAATAAATCTGGACCTATCTGTTTCTGTCCTGATTTATGCTAATTTCTTTCTAATTAGTAATTTTATGCTAATGACTTCAGACTTTACCTGCAAGCAACATAATGGAGCATAATGGCATTTATGCAAAACAGAAAATAAACTATGGAACATTTGCAAAATATGGTTATGTGTCCTTTATTGATTTATACTAGATATGTTCACATGCTGTTCAGTTATTTATGAGAGTCATGTCTGTGAATGCAAAATGTATGCAGTTTTGACTGGTCAAATGCAGCATCTGAGTTCTGAAAATTCTAAATATTCATTGTCGTCCATGGCAACATGGAAACGTCTTGTATCTTATTTATTGATTATGTAAATAATCCCCTCAGAGGATATCAGTATTAATACTGCTTTTATAATATTTTTGCTTGAATATTGGTTTTGTGCATTTTGAAGAAGTACAATTTGTTTTATGCAGATTTCTGTGGTAATAGTGAATTACTGAAATCAGTAGTTCTTTGTTCACATATTTATTTGGTAACCCATTCCATGTCATTTGTTTTGGCGATAACTGTGAAATAAATCAATAAATAAATAAATAAATACATTTAAATGTCAGTTTTCACACAGAAGTTGCCATGAAACTTACAGTGAAGTAACACACTGGATTAAAATACAATGTCAGAAAACTGAAAAATTATTATTTGTTTAAGGGTGCTGTATGTAAGTTTTTGACTCTTATAAAGCATAAAAACACCATAATAAGTTAGCAGATATTTAAGAAACATGCCATGTGAACATTCTTGTTTATCTGAAAAACAATGCTAAAGTCAGATATTCTGCTTTGTAACTGTGAGTTACTTGCCGGAACGTCTGCCGTTGTTTTGGTCATTTAACCCACCCAATGCTACTTTAGCCAATTATATTTCAGCATGCCCTGGTGGGAAACAGCATATTTCATTCAGTCAGTCATGAAGGCTTTCAAAATATGTGTCCACGACCGAAATGCGACCTCCAGTGGACAATAGTAGACTCAGAAATGAGACGCAGGTTCATAATTCCACATGAGGGGGTTATTAATTAGCAATTAATATAAATATTATGGACATAAACATTAGGTGAGCAGGTTACATTGTAACCCCATGTCCAAACAACACGCTACGTGACGAGATTTGCAGTGATACGCAATTTGGCTGTTTGCACCAGACAAAACACGAAAGAATTTAAAATAAAGCCATTCAGAAGCAAAGAATATGGTAAGGTTTATAATCTAATTAATACATATTAAACCTCTTTAACATTATTAAATGTACATGCTGAATGATTGATATTTGTTGGCTTGCACAGTCACAGTTCTAAAGTTCAATTTCAAATGGTTTATTTTATTTTCAAGATCTGAGGTGAACTGTGTCATTTGAAATAGCAATAAGTCTCACATTATTAGCATTTAACACTGAATGAAGCACATGAGGTGTACCTGAGGTCAGTTTATCCTGTTGTTTAGCTGCAGGAAATGGAAGCTCTTTCTAAATATATATTTTAGGTGTTGGTTAGAACAAACACTAATATGGAAAATAGTCTTTCTATTGCATGCCTTTTATTTAGAAAATGACTTAAATTAGCCTTTAGGCTCGACAGTCAGGCTTATTTCTGCTGGTGTTATCATTCTGGCAACCAGCACTTGCTTTTGAAATAGGAGTGCAATATCTAGTTCAACCACTTGGTGACAAATTTACATACTGCAACTTTAATACATTTATCGGTGAAATTCACCAGCAATTCCTATATGTGAAAATTGTATGGACCTTTTTTCTGTGCTTATGTATACTATACTATACTATACTATACTATACTATACTATACTATACTATACTATACTATACTATATGTTTTAAGGTTTTGAAGTATACTTTCAAATGCATTTCTTTTCCACTTTTTTATTTATTTGTTTGGTAACCTTTTTTCTATCACTGAAAGAAAGTTTTGTGTCAATTTCTATAAATTTTAAATATAATTTACAGTCAGTTTCTGTTTGAAATTGCATTGACACATGTTTTATTTTTGTGCATATACTGATACTTTTTAAAACTAAAATCTAAAATCTTTTTCCAAATGAATCTTGCCAACTTGCAAGCAGCATTGCCCCTTTAGAGCCTTTGTCTTGACTTTGATGCACAGTATCTATTGTAATAGATAAACAATGAACTGTCCATCATTTCAATGAGAGAGACAGAGAGCAAGAAGCAGTGTCTGTTGTGAATTCTACAGCATTGGATTTTCCTCCACGCAGAAATGTGCTGAGAGGAGATAGTGCTTTCTCATGTTATCTGCCGCTGGACGCAAAGCCCACAGCCATTTTCCCATTTCTCACTTGTGACCCAGCGGTCACCTTGGCTTTTTACAGAGCTTTTAGGAAAGAGTGCTGTCCTGCCATTCTTCTCTCATAAATGGAGAAGGAGGAAAGTTTTGCACAATGGTATGGCTTTCACAGCCATTCTCCCCATTGAGCCAAGGATCAAGTACCTTGTGATGTCAAGATGCATCTGTCTGGGGAAAAAAGCAGGAAAGAAAGCATTATAGTTACTTGTGATGGAATGTATTTTTATTCACCTTCACTAACATCAGGGTTGTTTTTTGAGATCTCAAAAATTAAATGTTGGTTGATTATTGTATTTAGGACCACTTTAAAGTCTGGTTGGGAAAATAGATTTAGATGTTATTTTATGCAAATATTGTACGTTTTGGTGTCTGTGAATTGTAAGTAAATGTATATTTGATGTATAAACAGTCATGACATTAAAATGACTTTAAAATTGTGCAAGTATACTCTCATGTATACTTTAAAATGATCAAAGCATTGTTTGGTGGTCTTTGTCTTGAAGTGTGCCATGGATGTAATACAGACACGTTCATGCCACAATCATAAAAATTGCTACTTGTTTTATTATCTGAATAAAAAATGAACTTGAAATGGCTTGAAATGATCTACAGTTGAGCTGTTTTTTTTTACCAAGCACTCGACAAAATAAAACATTCATCTCTGACATGGTGTTTACTGAGGACCTGTTGTCTTAGGATCTAAAAAGAAGGTGACCTTTAATAATAATAGCCATCAAACATCAAGTACATGAATTTAAGCGGGATTAAAATCTCTGATTCACATTCAAGACCTCTCATTTCATTCCTCACACATTTGCTCTTTTTAGTGGCCATTTGATTCGAGAGAAAGACAAGGAAATGAAAATGATAATATTGGACAAAAGATCGAGAAAGACTCCATATTTGTGCTTTTATATAGTGAGAAGAGTAGTCATATCGCTGAGGTCCATCTCCAGAGCTCCCCTTTGAGGTTTAGGTTGGTGCTATAATCTGGGTCAAAGTGCTAACTGCTAAAAGGCGCCTGTGAGAGACTCGCTCGCACATGAATCATTTCTTATGCCTCTCTTCCTCATTACACTCTCTGCTGATAGAATTTCAAAGGCCTGCATGTCTCTGACTGACCTTAAAGGTAAAACTCTGCCTTACGGCAATGACAGAGCTTCGCTCAACAGGCTAACCTTGTAAGATGCACCACGTAACTAAAGACACAGAGAGGTGGTGATTTGAGTAAGCATTAGTCACTCCTATTAAGAACGAAGCCATACTGTGTTTTTTTTTTAATGTACCAATATTAGACCAAAATGATTTGTTCCAAAATCTACAACATTGTAAGGCAGATTAATTTGTGAGTCTTCTGATTCATTATCCACAGACCTTATTTTACAATAGAACTATGCTGTTTTATGGAGTAAATAACAAAGTGCAGTTAATGATAAATTGTTGTGTACTACAAGATATTTTCGTGATCATGATAATAAATTCCAGTTTGCAATATAAAGCAGGATAATACTTGTTTAACAGTTTGTTTGTTAATATATAATATTTGTAAGCTAATGGTAATGCAATATCAGTTACAGCATGTTTTACAGATCCCATAATGCATTGTGCCAAGCTTAGTGGAAAAAATGGTCAAAATAAGAGAAACATTCACAATTTATTTTATTTTATTATAATATTTTATAATAGAAATGTATTTCATATTTTATTATTTATAAGTATTTATAAAAATGTATGATATATAAATAAGTGTATGCACAACGCAATGATAATGCTATGTTGTTATAATGATGTATAATGTCCATCTGTGCATCAGGTGTCACCCAACCTGTTCCTAGAGGGCCGGTGTCCTGAAGATTTTAGCTCCAATCAGATACACCTGAACAAGCTAATCAAGGTCTTACTAGGTATACTTGAAACATCCAGGCAGGTGTGTTGAGTCAAGTTGGAGCTAAATCCTCCAGGACCAAGATTGGTGACCCCTGCTGTAAATGAACATAAACAAAAAATAAAGAGTTATATTTTTACTAACATCAAACAAATGTTAATAAACATCTAAATATGGATTGTCCATAGTAACTTTGTTACAGTCACCAGCGATCTAGCTAATCGTGGGAGAACTACAAATCTGCCACCAAATGGACTACAAATCCTGTCATGTACCACACACACACACACACACCTGTTCCGATTTTCAGTGATTACACACTGACACACAGCTTAAGCTTGTCATCACTGATTCCCAGGACTATAAATACACCTCACTCCCTCACACTAGGCACTGAGTCTTGTTGTTTAACCAACCCAGGCTCATTCCGAGAACGTAGTCCCGGGGACGTTTCTGGAGACCGCGAAATACGTCCCGGGAGGTACGTATTTGTGCAGTTTTTGTTTTCGCGAGTCCGCGAGAGGCCGCTGTGCGCGCTTTTTCCCGCGCCGTTCTCGCGTAAACCCGCTGGAGGCCGCTGTCGAACGACCTTCCGCCCGTCTGCCTGTCTTCACGACGGAATGATTGACCGTGCGACCGGCCAATCGGCTGACCCGCCCTCCTCCGTCCCCAAACCCAACCAACGACGGTTCACAAAAGCCGTCCAGAAAAAGAAAAGCCCTCGTCCGGTTTTTACCACGTTTGCGGATTTTGACCGCATTCTCACCCTGTGACGAACTTGTTCGCTTCATTTTTTGGATTTTGTTTTTGTTTTCTTACCTGATTCCTGGAACCGCTCTTCCCCGGACTCGAACCCGCTCGTCGTCGTCGTCGTGGTCAGCCCCTCTCTGCGCCTCGAGTACACGAAGAGCTAACCGGACAAACTGGTTGCAGCGGGAAAGCCCTCCACACGGAGGCGAGCGGCCGGCTGGCCGGCCGGCCGGCGAGCGCCGAAGGGAAACGGCGTCACACCGCCCCGCAGCGTTCGCTTAAAAAAATGAAATGCAGCCGCACGTACCCCCGGCTACGTATTTCGCGGTCTCCAGAAACGTCCCCGGGACTACGTTCTCAGAATGAGCCTGGGTTGTGTTTAACTGTACTGTGACATTACAACACGTTTCCTTCACCTTGCTTTGCCGTGTTTGAACTAGGGTTGGGTCGATAGACGATGCCATCACGATGCTGAGTTGGCATCGTGATCCTCCGCCCAGCCCCCGTCACAAACCCGCTCCCGAAAAATACATACTTAGGCACACTTAGTTTTAAAATGGCATTTTAGAACAAAAACGATCCACATCCACACTGGCTTTTTAATTAGCATTTCCATGATCTCCATCCACACTATACCACTGAAAACGCACATCACATGACCACACTGTCATGCGCATGTCTGAGCTCCAGGCAGTCAGCGAGTGCTTTGAGCACAAAACCCCAGAGAGCAGTGCACATTGGACAGTTTATCCAGGATGTACCGCTGGATTGCATCTCACTATAGTTGTAAACGTGATGTTTAATTAATCTTGTCTCTATCTAACGACTCTTCGGTCTTTTGAATCTAGCAGGTAACGTGTCACGGCATCAGTACACTGCTTCAATCTTTCGCTTTCAGGCTTGTACTTAGTCATTTTTAACGAAGACCTCAGATACTGTTGGCTGGTTCCTGTTGGTTTTTCACATTTTTTTGAGAGTTTGTTGACGCCATTATAACGTCACAGATCACACTGCCTATGCATGCCAGAGTCTCGCGGAAAAAGTGATTGACAGGTGGTAATATGTGTGTAATTTATCTTTATTTATGATTCGGTTTTGGGTAAAACAAAGAACATTCAGGTCTGTTAGTTGAAACGGTAGGTTACAAATAATTTATTCATTATGAATTCGTTAATTATTCAAAAATAATTATTTCACTGTGACGACGATGCCATCATCCATCACAATGTTTCACATTAGACATCATACAATGGCAAATTGGTCGACATCACCCAACCTTAGTTTGAACTCTTACCTTGTTTTAGTGTTCAAGGTGCTTACCGCTGGGACTGAACACTCGCCTGTTTATGACTACACATTTTGCCCCTGTGTTGACTGTTACTTGCCTGACCAATCTCCTAATAAAACCTGCATTTGAATCTGCACCTCCATTGTCAGCGTCCCATCACACCACAGACTTACTATTCACCTTATTCTCCGCGTACGAGTGGGCGCAGCCATTTGAATCATTTTGGCACGAGACTTCCGGTCTCATTCACGTCCATTCATTTTTAGACGTTAAAAACAGCTCGTTTTGCTGCTTGATGTTGCAAACTGATATTTTCTTCTTATATTATTCTATTTTGTCTGTATTTTCATGCAAGTACTTGTTTGTAGAGAAAGTAGTTCAACCGTTTTCTGCCGTTTATTATTCATAGTCATTTCTCCCATTGGCAGCTGAAACGCAAAAACGAGCGCACTTCCGCATTAAAGAATAAGGTCAATCGGTGAACACATGAAATGAGTGTAAACTGTTCTTAAAGAATCAATTTCCATTTACAAGAGAAAAAACTTCATAATTTTGTTAGAGTTCATATTAAATTCAACGTTCTATTGCTGCATTTTTGCCAAATCAATTTGACAAAAGTTGTTGTGGTGCTTCATAAACTACAATGGGCATGAGGACAACAACAATTTGTAAACCAAAATCACATAATCTGACACTATAACAGCAAAACATATTGAGTAGCCTGGAGAAACCTGTCATTTCCTTGCAATTATTTGTGAAATACACACACAATTTCTGAGTGAAAAGGTTCCAAGGCCATTTTTTTTGTGTGTTATTTGAGGATCAGAAAGCATGTATTGCAATGGAAGGGGAAACATGATTCATGCGATCTCTTCCTTCTGCTCAGTAATGCAGTTCTAAAATGTTTGGCTCCTGTATTGTTACAATTACGCAAACTGGCATGCGCAAACCATTATAGAATTTGCTTTGTATTCAGCATCAATCCAGCTCTTCACACAGCTTCCAACCTGAAGCTAAGCCACCTGTACAGCTGGTGCCTACTGCAGCCTGGCCTGCACCCAAATCCAAGCGGGGCGCTGGATTTATTCATACATCAAAACACAGAGACATTCGGCAGATCCTCACAGAAACCCGCCACCATGGCTTCTGTGCAGGAGAGTGGCTAAAAATAGGCTGCCACCATGACTTGGGACTGGAAAATAAAAACCAATAAATTTCTTTTATCTCACACACAGGTTTAAGTAAGAAACTTCACGCAGCATAGAGAGATGTCACTTGTGTTAGAGGAAAGTCCGAGACTTCAGTGAGGAAGGAGAACCTTCTTTGGTTTGTCTTCTGGATTGTCCACACTGTGGTTATTATCAGCGTTCAAACCAGAAACAGAAATCCTACCTCAGGTTTTTTCCAAGCTAGTGCAGAGGAAGATACATTAATTATTTTGACTAAACAGGGTTGTATAACTTGATGTTTTTGACTAGAAAGAAAATAAAAGAGGTGGAAATGTGCATGTGTGTGGCTCTCTGACATCATCAGCAATAGTTGAACATTGTTTTTCATGAAGACTTTGCAGATACAAGCTTGCATCCTCTCCAGATAACTGTTGACATAATTTATAATCTGTCGGATTGCTGGAAGACTATCAAAATTCTCTTTTATCTTGAGGAAATATTGCGCTTTTCTGTCTCTTGTAGTGCATAAAGTAACAAGCTGTTAAGAACTGTCCATCACGTGAAATTACACATAAAAAATACTGATTTGCTAAAGATGAGAGCGGAAGGGTCTGGAGCACAAAGCGATGCAGCCTAAGGCAAATCTGAAACATGCCAATCAGAGAGAAGCCTCAGGTCACCTGACTGTCTGATACTTTACTTCTGAACAGAGAGACACCAATTTGGCCAGTGAGCAGTTCATGAACAAGATTCAAATTTGATAATAAATGCACACATTACTACCAGGCAAAAAGGTATGATAAAATAATTTAAATTCTAAGCATTTTTGGTAAAATCTAATCCTCAGGAGTATGAATAATTTTAGGTTTGACTGTATATAATTAAATTATGTTTAATGGTTTTACAGCTTTCTTCTTGGGATAATATAATGTGAGCGATGCCCTGATGGACTGGACTATTGAATAAAGGCTGATTTATACTCGACACGCTTGCTAGGTTGCTTGAGTGTGCGCAGTGATTGTGACATCATTGCGGAGTTGGCGAAGGTTTGGTTTGGGTGCACACAACATGATTTCGGCTGGACGAGCGCACAAAATTTTTCAAAACTCAAGCGAACAGTTTGCGCGAGGCCGCATTTCATTGAATATGAATCACGTTAAAGAGATTTGTCTGAAACAGGTCTGCCTGTACAGACATCTTTATAGTCCGTCCATGCATGATCATAGGGATAACTAGATGACCAATTTTTGGCTAGAAATTGCAACAGCCGTGGCAGAGGAGAACGTTTTTGTAAAAAAGTTTGGAAAAACTTGAGGGATAAGGTATATGAGTATATAATAATATTTGAACCTATCGGTTTACAGTATACAGTACTAATGCCCTTTTTTCTGGGCATTATTGGTGATAATGGTCAGGAATGTTGGACCATTTATGCTTTTTTAGCAGAAAAGTAGAGGACAGAAACTAGCCAAACAATAATGTGTGAATTGTGGAATGGGCTAAATCTAAAAAAAGCAGTCAGTATGCTTGTGCTTGATTTTTTAAAAATTGTTTAGCAAGGTAAAACAGTGCTTTTTCTCCTATTTTTAATTGTCAGACAGAAATGTTAGTATATTAGTGTGTAGCCTATTATGTTATACACATAGGCCTAGTAAATATAACACATGACTACTATATACATTGAAGCATGACTTGCACCATTTTCATTTTTGTGCAAAGATTCGTATGTAAATGGATATAGTAGCTAATGTTAATGGGCATGTGAAAATCATTAGGAAAAAATACTTTTTAATAAATCTTTAGATGGTATTTACCTTTTGTTTGTATTCATGGTCAAAAATAAATAAGTTTAAAAATAAGCAAATAATTAATACCCATAAGGTAACATTTTGTGAATTTTTTGGTACGTGTATTGTTTTTTAAAGGCTTTTATTCTTGCCAAAATAAAACATATATTTTTAGAATAAGCAAATATATTTGTACAAAAAATATATTTGCAGAATCATTGTTCTGTTGTTATTAATATTTTAATAAACTTCAATAGGTAGAACTGTCAGAGATATAAACAAAAGCAAGTGATGCACCAAAGTTTGATTTAAAAATCTTGAACGATTAAAGAATTTTTTAATGATATTAATGATGATATGATGTAGTTCCGGAACCTTCCTACTTCTATGTTTATGTCTGATTTTATGGTCTGTCTTTTTTGATCGCCCTCTGTTGTTTAAAAGAATATCTCAATGGTGAACGCGTCACATATAAAAACCATTTTACGAGGTGCACGAGGCGGCCTTAATAGCCATCGCTAGTAATTGACATGGAGTTGCAAAAAAACTTAGTCAAGATAATAAAAGTAAAGACATAAACTGACCAGTGAAATGAACAAAACAAGGAACAGGTGAACACAATAAATAGCCATCATAACAAAGAGGCACACAGCAGGAAACTCGTTTAAATGACACTGGGAAAAACTAAAACTGCAAAGTTCATGTGTTTTGGCTGTTCGCTTACACCCACAGTTGTGTTTTCTTTAACATCATGTAAACTACAGAAATGCGAAGTGACTAGCTGCTGGTCTACTGTGCATAATAAAGCATTTTTAGCTGTTTTCATTGATCCATGTGAACAGGGATCCGCACCGTGTTTACAAATTGTTTGAACAGATACTGAAATCCTACCTCAGCTTTTCCCAAGCTGCTGTGGAGGAACAAACATGAATTATTTTGACTAAGCAGGGTTTAGTGGAAAGTATGACTTGATGTTTCGTTTTCAACTATAAAGAAAAGAGAAGAGGGGGGATGTGAATGTGTGTGGCTCTCTGACAGTGTCAGCGATAGTTGAACAATGTTTTTCATGTGTTTTAGAGAAGACTCTGCAGTTACAAGCTTCCAGCCTCTCTGGAGAATCGTCGTATGCCTTAAGAAATTGTTGATGAGCAATGTCAGGAGGTGCCGTGTTAGCAGGCACATACAAACGCTGGAAAACACATAAACACAGCCTTAAGAAATTTACCAACAGTCAGACTACTGAGAAACCAAGATGTGCTGTGTTAGTGCTAGAACACAATAAAAGCATGCTGACAATGTTATAAATATTTTTGTTTTTGGTTATATCGGCCATTTTGTTAATTTAGAGAATGTTATGTTTAACAACATAGTTTGGTAGAAAATAGCTAAATTAACTAGCAAAATGGTATTTTAGCATTTTTCCTTATTTAGCATTGTGGTAACTAACAGAAAAAGCAGCTCATTAAACTTTTTTTCGTAATTTATACAAACATCCCATGCTAAAAATGTCAGTAAGTCACTTTATTAAACTTTCAAAGGTTGTTGAATCAGAGATCAAGATCCCATGAAGCAATATGAAAGCAGAAATAAGCAAATTAGAAGCTAAAAGATGGTTTGAGCAGTTTCAATTTCATTCAGGCCCTTTGTTTTTGTAACAGAGACCAGCTAGTAAAGTGCTGTGCAGGTAAAACCACACTGCCGGCTAGAGGCCATGGTCTTTAGCCTCCTTGTTACGGCAACCGACTCCCATGCAGAGAATTGCTGGTTTGATCCCAGCTCGGTGCAAGTTGTGTTGTGTAGGGCTGGCAGGTTTACACTTATTTTACTTAGATTAGCCCTATTTGTGATTAGGTTGACCTGCGACTTGTAAATCAGCATTCCAGATTCATTACAGCTGCAAATTTACAGTTCTTCCAGTCTTGACACTGTAAATCACAGAATAAATCGAAATCAATTCACTCACGTACATTTGCATTCTCAAAATAATAATAAATAATACAATGATTTTTAGATAGGATTATTTTTATTTAGTGGTGTGTTGTGACAAGAGATTAACCGTGAGCTGTAGAGAACCGTAATAATTATAATTATTATATTAATGACAATTATATTAATTGCACTTGATTAATGCATTTGATCATTTAGAACTAATAATAATATTAACATAATATTAGATACTAATAGTATTATTAATTACTAATAATTAATGACAATAAGTGCATTTACATGGACACCAATAATCCGATTTGAATACAATTAAGACAATACTCTAATTAAGAGTCTACCTATTTTAGTCACATTATTAAAGTGCAGTACAGACATCTAAACACCTTAATCAAACTATAATCATTGTGTAGGATTTTCGGCACATTTAAACAGGATAGTCTATACACACACGGCTGTTTACACTATTCTTTTCACCTAACAAGTCAGTGAAGGACCACAGACGCCTGCATTGTGAAATGCTGAGTTTTTTTTTACATACGGCATGCAGTATCAAATTCCATTAAAACAGCACTCTTCCAGCAGTTCATACTCACATCCATTATCTTGTTTGTCACGGGGAACATGCATAAAATGTTCCTGAATGAAAGTGAAAGTGCCAAACTGCAGTTAAAGTTGACAAATTAAAAGTGAAACACCCAAAATTACATGAAACTTCGGAGGAAATGTGGAGAGCACGGTGACACAATGAAGTTAATAGAGTTATGAACTACTGTATAACCAGTGTTGCACTGGAGCGTCGCTACAAGTAGTGATGCTACTAGCACAACTACATTTTTCAGTAGCGTGGTGGTAGCGTTGCAACTTTAAATTAAATAGCTTTTCAGTAGCAAAGCTATTATTTTAGGCAAGTAGCACAGTAGCATCCACCTAAGCTACATTTACTACATTGTCTAGACCAGTGTTTCCCAACCCTGTTCCTGGAGGCACACCAACAGTACACATTTTGGAGGTCTCCCTTTTCTGGCCCATTAACTTCAGGTGTTGGAGTCTCTTCTGATGTTATGATAAGTTGTTTCAGTTGTGTTTGATTAGGGAGAGGTTGAAAATGTGGACTGTTGGTGTGCCTTCAGGAACAGGGTTGGGAAACACTGGTCTAGACAAAAAAAGTAAATTCAAATGATGGCGAGAATGATTTATTCTTCTTCCTGTTTTACAGTGGGTGTTTTTGGCGCGTTACTGCGAGCTCTCGCTCTAGTCATTGGCGCTATATTTACAGTTGAAGTCAGAAGTATTAGTCCCCCTTTGAATTTTTTTTTTCTTTTTTAAATATTTCCCAAATGATGTTTAACGGAGCAAGGACATTTTCACAGTATGTCTGATAATATTTTTTCTTATGGAGAAAGTTTTACTTGTTTTATTTCGGCTAGAATAAAAGCAGTTTTTAATTTTTTATGAACCATTTTAAGTTCAAAATTATTAGCCCCTTTAAGATATTTATTTTTTTGACTGTCTACAGAACAAACCATCATTATACAGTAACTTGCCTAATTACTCTAACCTGCCTAGTTATGCTAATTAACCTAATTAAGCCTTTAAATGTCACTTCAAGCTGTATAGAAGTGTCTTGAAAAATATCTAGTGAAATATTATTTAATGTCATCATGGCAAAGATAAAATAAATCAGTTATTAGAAATGAGTTATTAAAACTATTATGTTTAGAAATGTGTTTAAAAAAATCTCTGGTAAAAAGAAATTGGGTCTAATTCTGACTTCAACTGTTTATATATATATACTATTAGTTAATCAGAGTTACTAATGATACCACAGTATGTAGTGTAATTCATTAATGAATATGTGTAAATATACAATAGAATGCTTATTCCTAAACACTTCCCTTTATAAATTACTATAGTATTTGCATAGTATTTATAACTATAATTTGTTTCTGTTTAGTGCAGCATATTATATGCAGTAAATAACTGAACTGAACAATTTTGCCTCATATGTTTCATTGACAGTTTTATTAATCACTAAGATATGATTGACTTGGATTTAAGTTGCTTTGATATAAAAAGGAAAATTGAAAAAAATAGCTTAGACATATTTTTTTATTGCAATAAAAAATATCTTAGATGTAGCTGAGCTACTTTTGCCAAGTAGCTTTTAGCTTAGCTTACTACATTTCCCAGAGGGTAGTTTTTAGTATAGTTAAGCTACATTTTAAGTAGAGTAGCTAATAGCTTAGCTCACTACATTTTTCAAGTAGCTGGCTCAACACTGGCTATAACCTGTAAAATAAGATCATGAAAGAAACATTCAAAAAGCAACTCATGTAAACACCTTAATCGTATTATCGTCTTATTCAGATTAAGGCAGATAATTCAATTACTGATGTCCATGTAAACGTAGTCAGTGTTGAGTCAATACACTGGACAGTTGCAGACGATTAATCAATGCTATGAGCATAGTAAGATAAATCAGTCATGTTTGTGGTGGTAGAAAATAAAAGGTTCTATCCACATTTTTGTGTTGTTTTATTTCATTTTCTCAAGCACATTTTCCACAGAGATCTATGATCCTTTTCATAACTGCATATTTATTTATTTTTTAATTTTGTAAACAAGCCTAACAGCACATTTCATTACACAAGACAATGCAATGCACAAATTGATTAACACAAAGAAATTAATTTTATTAACAAAAGTTCATTGACAGAAGCGAGGCCCACAGTGTTCATCTAGAGGCGGTGTTTCTTATCGTCCGAAGCGGTACTCTTTTTCTGCGTTTCAGCCCTTTTGTTGAGGAGAAAAATCTATTTAAGTGGCTGAAGCTCTGACACAAAGCAAGAGCAGAAAGCTGTAGAATCTGCTGGCTTAATTGATTATTTGCGCAGAGCTGTATATCAGCGAGGTGCAGCATACCCTTGGGAAATAATGTAAAACAGATAACAAGATCAAATGTGGAAGAATTGCTTTCTACTGCCAGCTTTATTAATCTGTTTCTCTCTTAGTCAAAATGGCTTTTTTTTCTTCCCCTCCCTTCTATGCAGGTTTTCGCATTAAGGCAAGGTACGCCTCTGCGTCCCAAGAAGCATAAAAGCCACAGCTGACAGAGGTTTTAGGAAGCTGTATTGATTTGCAAGAATACAGGTCGCTCGTGATTTCAACATTTGCCTAGCATTCGATCTGCAAGCATCTGTGTGGGAAATTGAAAGGTTTTGGCTTGCTTTTTAAGAATTAGAATTGGAACTAGTCAGCGACAAGATGCTTTAGAGACTTAATTTACTCTAAAACTGAGCTGTAAGGAAATGTGTAGCCTCACACGTGTTTGGATTTTGGACTTAAAGGATCAGGCTTTTGGAAAACACACAAGACGTGTTTGCTTGCTGCAGCTAATTCTTTGATTGCAGATTTACTCCAGTGAAAGAGCCACAATACCCTCACGCACACGGCCTTGTAGGTTCACTTTTTTTTTTTTTTGTATTCGGAATGTTGTTGAATGCTCGGAGCGTTTGTATTAAATCCAAATCAAACCAAGTGTTCTCTAATTCCACATTCTCTCGTAGTGCATTTACATAATAAAAATTGCATAGCAGTCTCACAATCTAGCAGACATCCTTCCTCAAACATCTCTCTAAGCCATTTCCAACTCTGTAAACTGATTTGTTTTTCTTATTCATGGGGTCTTGCGGCACATCAGACATGACTGTAATTGCCTTCCTCTCACCAGGGAGCTTCTTGTTTCTCATTCTGAAGTTTATTCTCTATTTCATGTCACCGAGGCAGAGAGAAAGACGGCACCCTGGGAAAAAATGACACTCCCTCCGTCACCGAGAGGAGAGTGAAAAGATAAGAACGTTAGATAAATATCTGCAAATGCGCAGCTCTCGCTTTGAAATGAATGGGTGTTTATAAGTACACTTCCTATGAGTTTGGGGAAACTGTGGCAGTTCGCATTAGTGTAATGCACAAACAACCATCTGGATTTTTCCTGTGTTTTTGTGAAATCATCTCTTTGGATTACTTCTTTCGTTCTCTAATTGAGCTGCTTCATTTAGCGCAGTGCTGTTGCTCTAAATGGCCAGTTTATATTGACTGCTAAAAGGGCTGCTCACCCCAGGAGGTGATGATCTACAGAGTGGCAGGAAGTAGGAATGAACCTCAGGTTATTTACGTCAGCGCTCCCTCTGCAAAAAGCGAGATCCCTGGCAGCTGAACGTGGCTCTACCGGCTGCCTGTAATTTCAGCTCTTCCAGAATCAGACCCTGTCAGGTGTAATTTCGCAACAGATGAAGGTACCAGGCTTCTGTATTAATTATTATTATTATGATGATGATTATTATTATTATTATTATTATTATTATTATTATTATTATTATTATTATTATTATTATTATTACTAATAATATTATTATTAGTTTTTTTTTTTACAAAGTAAAGCTGTGGTTTTAGTCTGGGAAGAAATGCAGTCATTCTTGAATCTTTGTTTTTTTCTACCCCCTTTTTGTGAGGGGTTTTGGGTTTCAAAGCTGAGAATTGATTGCGCGTGTGTGTCAACAAATGCCACGCTCTGCATCCATGATAGAAGGATGGATAATGTCAGCTCAGCTTAATACATTTCTAACGGCTACCTTAATTATTGTTAGTACATGTTGTTACAGTAGTTAATGTATTAATTAACATTTAAGTTTAAGCTAAATGTAACCATCATGAATTTGTGAGCTGTTAATGTAAAATTGTGCCATGACTTTACTTGGAGGGGCACATCACCAAATAACTCCTCATTAACTACTCATGAACTCCTGTGTTTAAACGGTTCATGTTCATGTGTAATTTCGGAGCAGATGAAGGTACCAGGCTGCTGTATTTATTATTATTATTATTTTTACAAACTAAAGCTGTGGTTTTAGTATGGGAAGAAATGCAGTCATTCTTTTTCAACCCCATTTTTGTGAGGGGTTTTGGGTTTCAAAGCTGAGAATTGATTGTGTGTGTGTGTGTGTGTGTGTGTGTGTGTGTGTGTGTGCGTGCGTGCGTGCGTGCGTGCGTGCGTGCGTGCGTGCGTGCGTGCGTGCGTGCGTGCGTGCGTGCGTGCGTGCGTGCGTGCGTGCGTGTGTGTGTGTGTGTCAACAAACGCTGCGTTCTGCATCCATAAAAGGAGAAGGGATAATGTCAGCTCAGCTTAATACATTTCTAATGGATGTTTTATTTTCAGCCTGAGGCTACCTCTGAAGTGTTTGGACATTTAGAGATTTGAGGGGGTGGAAGAATACCTGTGAAACACAGCCAGTTTGCAATGAGATATTTGGAAACATTTATAATGTTATTTTAACTTTCTTTTTTGCTTGCTTTTTATATGATCACTTTTTTATTCTAAATAGCTAAAAAAAGTATGTTATATTTTTAAAAATTATACGTTAACTGTAAAAAATGTCTTAATGTGCTGTTTCTCATAATATGTGATTCATATTTTCCACTTTGGAAATGTAATACAGGACCTTGATCTATTTAGACCCCAGCGTTCTTAAGTATATTTTCAGAGTCAGGGGAGTAGCAGACATTTTAAAGTAAACAAAATTTAAATTAACTGTGTGTAATCTGCCTTTTCAAGCATTTGTTACAACTAACCCTCAGTCTGTTACAACTTGCCCTGCAGGTGGGGTAAATAGTACATTTTTACTCCTGGCACTTTTGTCAACACTGCACAGAAACCATAGGTCCGGCGATCATACTTTCAGTGCTCATTTGTAGGAGAGGCTTGTGTTTTCTTGGCAGAAAACAAATGGTTTGTCTAACCCCATTACTTTGTTTATTATTTGACATAAACCAAAAAATTTTACTTTGTGCCCCGCTCTCCCCTACCTTAATTACTTGTTAGTACATAACTAATGTATTAATTAACATTTAAATTTAAGCTAAATGTAACCATCATGAACTTATGAGCTGTTAATGTATAATTATGTCATGACTTTACTTGGAGGGGCACATCACCATTAACTCATCCTTAACTACTCATGAGCTCCTGTGTTTAAACGGTTCATGTTGATGAAGACATAACACTTTTTAATTGTTATTTAGTGTAAACACACTAGTAGGAGTTCATGAGTAGTTAAGAATGGGTTAATGATGATGTGGCCCTCCAAGTAAAGTAACGGCATAATTACACATTAACAAGTTCATGTTGTCAAAGTTCATGACTAGTACATGCATTAACTCTTCATTAGTTCATATTAAAGTAATGTTTAGTTTACATATTAACATATAGTTATTTATACTGTTATTGTAAAGTGTTACCCTTTTACTAATAATTACTATACTATATTAGGCATATTCATACAGTATGCAGGCTTAGTCTTACTGTGTTTTAGCATAGATATTTATAACATTTGTACTAAAAATACAGAAACTCTGCCAAATTTGTTGTCATTTTCAAGGTAAAGGCTTAGATCTGCGTACCATCCTGTGATGTGTCTTTTCGAGGTCTGCTCTGACTCTCCTCACTTAACTGCTAGTGACGGGTGAAGCAGGTTTTCAGGCTGAAGCAATCCAGCCTTGCTATTACACTGCATTAACATTACATGAATCCACCTGAAAGCATCAAAATGCAAAATGGTTTGAACTGGAAAATTTAAAAGCCAGCCACTTGTGTAATCAAATGCACGAGGAAATTAAATGTGCAGCACACATTTTGGATTTGCCAACATGATTTTTCTCTTGCTTGTATTCTGCTGTCTCATGATAGTTAATTGATTTAAACGATATGTGCATATTTTGTATATAGGAACTGACTTTTTCTATAATCAACAGTATTTGTGTATCAAAAGCATTTTTGAGTAATGTTTACAAATACCCATGATAAACACATTTGACTATAAAAAATTGGATTAAAGTACTGTACAAATGTGTTTCAAAAAATCCCTCTAATGGAACAGTTTAATGTTTTTAAATGGTTTTCTTACCTTACTGTATGTTCGGTTGTAACATATTTGTATCAAACATGTTTGTATCAAACATGTTCATTTGATTAAAGATAATTATTTGCAAGTATTATTACAATTTAAAATACATTTTTCCTTTAGTCGTCGTAGTAGTAATTATTGTAATTGTTGTAGTAGTAGTCATTGTAGTAGTTGTGTTATAAAGTAGCAGTTGTTGTTGTAGTGGTAGTAGTAACAGTAGTAGTAGTTGTAGTGGTGGTCGTAGTAGTAGTAGTCGTTGTAGTAGTAGTATCCATAGTAGACGTTGTAGTAGTAGTGGCTGTGGTGATAGTAGTCATTTTTGTGGTAGTAGTCGTTGTGGTAGTAGTAGTCGTGGTGGTTGTAGTAGTTGTTGCTGTAGTCATAGCATATTAATTGCTGTAGTAGTAGTAGTAGTAGTTGGTGTAGTATTTGTAAGTATTATCATTATTATTGTTGTTGTAGTAGTTGTGGTGGTAGTAGTAGTAGTCGTTGTAGTAGTATCAGTAGTAGATGTTGTAGTAGTAGTGGCTGTGGTGTTAGTAGTCATTGTTGTGGTAGTAGTCGTTGTGGTAGTAGTAGTCATTGTTGTGATAGTAGTCGTTATGGTGTTAGTAGTCATGGTTGTGGTAGTAGTTGTTGTGGTGGTAGTAGTCATTATTGTGGTAGTAGTCTTTGTGGTAGTGACACTGTAGTAGTTGCTGTATTAGTAGCATTATTAATTGCTGTAGTAGTAGTTAGTGGAATTATTATTATTGTTCTTGTAGTTGTGGTGATGTTGACGATAGTAGTAGTAGTAGTAGTTGTTGTAGTAGTAGTATCAGTAGTAGGTGTTGTAGTAGTAGTCATTGTGGTAGTAGTAGTCATTGTTTTGGTAGTAGTCAATGTGGTGGTAGTATTCATTGTGGTAGAAGTCGTTGTGGTGGTAGTAGTCATTGTTGTGGTAGTAGTCACTGTTGTGGTACTAGTAGTAGTTGTCACTGTAGTAGTAGCATTATTAATTGCTGTTGTAGTAGTAGTTGGTGTAGGACTTGTTGTTGTCGTTGTTACTATTACTGTCTTTTTTACTGTCACTCCTTACCACTGATTGGTTTCTATCTGTTTTATTTATATCTATGTTATTTGCTTGATTTATTGATATGTGTAGCCTATAATAATTTCTACTGTTATGCATGATAATTATGTGTGTGTGCGTGCGTGTGCGCGTGCGTGCGTGCCTGTGTATCTATATATATATATATATATATATATATATATATATATATATATATATATATATATATGTATATATATATATGTATATATATATATATATATATATATATATATATATATATATATATATATATACACCTGTCCACCCAGTTACCTACACACACACACATGCGCGCAAACACACACACCTGCCAGTACCTGACTGTTTTGTCATTTTTTTTAAGTTGTTTTGTTTTTTTTATCTGTTCTTTGTTGTTGTTGTTGTTTTTTTTCTTCTGTTTCTTCCATTTGTATGTGCTCTCAATGTGTGTACCTCTTGCATAATATTATAATAAAAAATGTAATTTATGACATTGATGACAAGCTGAATTTTCAACAGCCATTACTCCAGTCTTTAGAAATAATACTAATTTGCAATTCTTACTATTAGAGCTTCACTGTTTATTATTGCTTAATATTTTAGGCTTTATTGAATGATTATCAAATTCTGAAAAACTTTTTGTAGCAGTGGAAAAATATATTCTCTCACTTTTACTTCAATACAGTCTTGCTGAATATCAGTATTAATTTCCCTTTTAAACTTTTAAATAAAACCTCGATGTATTGACTACTTTATAGGTCAAAGCAAGAAGTACATGTAGAATATTGGCTTGACAGTTCTCAGTTGAAACATGTTGGAGGTGGACAGAGTCAATACACATTTGATCATGGAATCTGCTGTAAAGTTATTCCATTAGTGGTCTGAGGTACTTAGCAGGAGCCATCAAAAAGCCTGATACACGTAAGCTTCTTTCTATTCTTGGAATACTCTGTAATTTGAGGTTAGAAATAAAAGTGCGCCTAGGGCCTATTACATGCACATAGCTGAACTGTTTTGTTTTTTTTCTTCAGTCACTCCAGCTATTCATCATCAGATGAAGATGGCTGAAATTGGAATGCCATTTTGCAGTATAGCTCTTAAGAACCATACTTTGTACTTGACGCAGTGAAAGGGTGAAGCAAAAGGACTTGGGCACAGAGCACATACTTTGCTAATGCCTGGTGAGTAGGGTCGGGATATTAACCTCACAGCATGTACTTCAGCTCAAGTTTGCATTATACCTACATCGTTGTTGGGTTAATTACTGGGCTTAGAGGCACACAAAGCTGCCGCTTATTTTTAGTGTGACCTTAAAGTGAATGCCCTGTCTTGTATACTAAAAGAAATTCTTCTCTGATTGCCCTACACAGCCAGAAATTGATGGCAGTTTCTCCTGATTAAAGATGCGAACATTTCTCTCTGTGGTTTCTCTAAACTTTGGATTTACTTTATGTATATTTCTTCCTCCATCCACCAACCCATCCATCTAAACTGCTTCATTTTGGTTTGGTTTTATCAATCAATCAATCAATCAATCAATCAATCAATCAATCAATCAATCAATCAATTAATCAATCAATCAATCAATCAATCAATCAATCAATCAATCAATCAATCAATCAATCAATCATTGATTTAATCCATCAAAGTTTTTTAAACTGTACTTTTTACTTCATTTCCTAGTTAAATCATCCAATCTATTTATCCAGCAATTTTAAACTGTTTTTGTTCTGCTTTTGACTTAATTGTTTAAGTCTACATTTTAATAGATTTTTTGGTTAAAATTCAGTTTATCCATCCATCCACCCATTCAATAAAACAGTCAATCCACTGCTTTTGATTCAGTCAATGTCTGTTTATGCATTAATCCATCTATATATCCATCTAAACTGCATTTGTTTTTCTTTTGACTTGATTTTCAAATTACAAATCAATCAATCAATCAATCAATCAATCAGTCCATCCAACTTTTTAATAGATTTTCTAGTTTAAATTATTTAGTCTGGGCAGCACTGTGGTGTAGTGGGTAGCGCTGTGATCTCACAGCAAGAAGGTCGCTGGTTCTAGCCTTGGCTGTGTCAGTTGGCATTTCTGTGTGGAGTTTGCATGTATGTCCCCGTGTTTGCGTGGGTTTCCTCTGCGGGTGCTCTGGTCTAAAGACATGCGCTTTAGAATTGGGTAAGCTAAATTGTCAATAGTGTTTTGTGTAAATGGGAGTGCATGGGTGTTTCCCAGTGATGGGTTGCAGCTGGAGGGGCATCTGCTGCTTAAAACTTATGCTGGATAAGTTGGTGGTTCATTCTGCTCTGGCGACCTCAGATTAATAAAGGGACTAAGCCGAAAAGAAAATGAATAAGATAATTATTCAGTCTATTCAGCCATTTTAAACTGATTTTGTTCTGCTTTTTTTGAGTTTTGAGTTTTGTAGTTTAAATCAGTTGATCCACCCATTTAAGCTTTATAAACTGTACTTTTGAGTTTTTTAAACATCCAAGCTTTTTAAGCAACTTTTTAATATATTTTCTAGTTAAAATTATTCAATTTATTCATTTATTTTGCCGTTTTAAACAGTTTTTGCTCTGCTTTTGACTGGAAGTTTTGGTTTGATCCATCCATACACCCATTCAAGCTGGTTAAAACAGTCAATCCACTGCTTTTCATTCGCTTAACGACTGTTTATCCATCCACCAATCTATCTATCCATCTAAACTGCTTTTGTTGTCATTTTGACTTGATTTTCCTATTAAAAATCAATCAATCAGTTAATTCATCCAAGCTTTTTGAAGTACTTTTTAATTGATTTTCTAGTTAAGATTAATCAATCAATCCATCCATTTATTTAGACTTTTTAAAATGTTCTGCTTTTGACTTGAAGTTTTGGTTAAAATCAGTTAATTCATCCATACACCTTTTCAAGCCTTTTAAAATATACCTTTGACTTCAATGCCTGATTAAAGCAGTCAATCCACTGATTTTGATTTGTTTAATGTCTGTTTATCTATCTATCCATCCACCTATCATCTAAACTGCTTTTGTTTTACTTTTGGCTTGATTTTTTTTTTCATTAAAAATCAATCAATCGATTTTGTACTGCTTTTGACTTGAAGTTTTAATTAAAATCAGTTAATCCATCCATACATTCATCCAACTGTACTTTTGTGACTTAATTACAGTACCTAGTTAAAATATGTCAATCTTTCATCCAGTCATTCTAGACTGTTTTTGTTCTGCTTTTGACTGAGATTGATCTGTTGATTCATCCATCCACCCATCCTAGCTTTTTAAACTGTACTTTTGACTTAATTTTCTGGTTATAAACAGTCAATCCATGCATCCATCCATCCTGCCTTTTTAAACTGTTTTTGCACTTGCCTTTCCATTTCATAATGATAGTTACAGTATGCGTATTTATTCCCTGTGTTCAATTTCAAATTGCAGCTCTGCATCAAATCAAATTGAGGAATTTAGTTTCTCATTTCAGTTGCACAACTTCACTGCTTTTACCACAGTAATTTTCTGTTTCAGGTCGCATTCTCCTTTTGCTTTTTTATTTTGAATGTCACAATTATATTAAGCTCAAAAAAGCATAGTGGGGTCCGTGCTCAGCCCATCATCTGTCAAACTTAACACTAATGATACATCCTGATGCAGTATTTTTCTCTGTTTTCTCTGCCAGATCACACCAGAATTGTTTCCATCATGAGACTGGTATTAAAGTACCTGGATAAGATGAGGTGTTTCCGAAAACGGTCCACCATTCCTTTTCTGGTGGCTCTCATTACCTTCCTGCTCTTCATAAACCTCTACATCGAGGACGGCTACGTGCTGGTGAGTGTGTTTACCTGTTGCGATCCAGCAGGTAAATTACAAAGGTCAATTTATTTACAACATCACTGGAGCAGATAACAAGACAATAGTGGGCTTCACAACAACTTGACTTCTGCTGTTTGCGTGCGAGTTAGCATTAATTATCTCTGTGCTGAAAAGTTATTTTGTTTATATGCTTTAATTACCAAATGTTGCGTGTAAGGCTGCCGGTGATGTGTTGCGCATGTATAATTATCGGAGCTCACGATGCAGCCTATTTAAAATTGCATGATGTAGAGGCAGTCCAAATGCGAGAGACACATTTATTATTCATAAGGCCAACTTTATGATCAAAACTTTGTGATCATAACATGTCGCGTGTGTTTGTCTGTTGAATTATTCAAATGTTGTACCCATTTTGACTGAGTCACTTTTCTAAATAACCCCCATTTAATTGAAATACAAACACCATCACAAACAGAAAAGGTGTGAACAGTTCATGTGTGGTTAAAAAGACATTGAGGTATATTAACGATGCTATCATTTAATATTAGATAAGTTGTGTGAGTAATATTGTGTGTACAATTAATTATTTAAAGGCCATCATTTAGATTTAATGAGATTATACAAGAGTGTGCAGGAAAATTGGCAAATCTAAAAATAATGACCTGCAGCGCTTACACTTAAAGATGCAAGAGGAGTCTTAGCATCTCATGTACAAATAATCCTGTATTAGAAAACTCTTTCTAGCTTTAAGGCTCAAAGCTAATGCTGCGATCTGTCTGTCTTGAATGTCATGTGTTTCAGGAGGAAGATAAACGTCAGCTGCGAGAAACCTCAATGCATCCGCTGAACTCAGAGCGATATGTTCATACCTTTAAAGATATCACCAATTTTTCTGGAACAATCAATGTGACTTATCGGTACCTCGCAGGAACACCTTTACCCAGAAAGAGTAAGACTGCTTTTGCTTTTTTTTATTTTGGTATTAGCCACATGCACATGCTGTCAATGATTTCTAAACAAGCAGTGGAAAAATCTTACTATTTAAAGATCCCAGTATTTGTCATCACTAATTATTTTGATATATTTTATATATTTTGATATATATTTATATATACATAATTAATTATATATATATATATATATATATATATATATATATATATATATATATATATATATATATATATATATATATACATACACATACATACATATTTATGTATGTATATATATATATATATATATATATATATATATATATATATATATATATATATATATATATATATATATATATATTATGATAAGCACAGGTTAGAATAAATCATGGCTGAAGGCTGATAGAACATAATTTATCCCATATTTCCCATAATTTATCCCATATAAACATTACGGTAGACACTTAATTTACTTAATTTATGCCAGTAGATCAGCAGTTTCTGAAATACTCAGACCAGCCCGTCTGGCACCAACAACCATACCACGAGTCTAAGTCACTTAAATCACCTTTCTTCCCCATTCTGGTGCTCGGTTTGATCTGCAGCAGATCATCTTGACCATGTCTACATGCCTAAATGAACTGAGTTGCTGCCATGTGATTGGCTGATTAGAAATTTGCGTTAGCAAGCAGTTGGACAGGTGTACCTAATAAAGGTACGTATATATGTATGCTTGAAGTAAAGGCATCTTGTTGTTAGAATATTTATTTTTAATTTTCATTGGAAAAAATATGTTCAAAGAGAAGTATAAATTAAGAACTTACAATTAAAAGCAAAAAATAAATAAATTTTCCTTAGTATTTATGTCTTGTTTTCTGGTACGTTAAACATTCTTAAATAAAAATACTTTTTTTACCTTTATTTACCTAAATTGTTTACCTTTTACTTTACCTTACTCCACATGTGAAGCTCATGTGCTTTTTCTGTAAGGGCTTGCTTTTCAAACAGATTTAAATATTTTTCTATGTTTGTACTGGATTGTATTCACCTTATAGACAATGTGTCAAATCAATAGCATTCGCTTGCTCAATGATTTCTGTGCTCTTTTGCAGAGTATCTCACCATTGGATTGTCATCTGTGAAAAGAAAACGAGGAAATTACCTGTTGGAGACCATTAAGTCTATTTTCGACCAGTCGAGCTACGAGGAGCTCAAAGAGATCATTGTTGTTGTCCACCTGGCAGACTTCGACCTCGCGTGGTGTGAGAGTCTAGTTCAAGAAATCTCCAGAAAGTTCGGCCACCATATCATTGCAGGACGGCTGCTTGTAATCCATGCACCTGAGGAGTACTACCCATCCCTGGATGGTTTGAAGAGAAATTACAATGATCCAGAGGATAGAGTTCGCTTCAGGTCCAAACAAAATGTAGATTACGCCTTTCTGCTCAACTTCTGCACCAATCTATCAGACTTCTACATGATGCTGGAGGACGATGTGCGCTGCTCCCGAAACTTCCTCACCGCCCTGAAGAAAGTGGTGGCGTCACGGGAGGGTTCATACTGGGTGATGCTGGAGTTCTCCAAACTGGGCTACATAGGAAAGCTATACCACTCGCGAGACCTTCCCAGACTTGCTCATTTTCTGCTCATGTTTTATCAGGAGATGCCTTGCGATTGGCTTCTTATCCATTTCCGAGGCCTCCTGGCCCAGAAGGATGCGATTCGCTTCAAACCTTCGCTTTTTCAACACATGGGCTACTATTCCTCGTATAAGGGGGCAGAAAACAAACTCAAGGATGATGACTTTGAGGAAGACTCCTTGGATATCCCAGACAACCCACCTGCTAGTTTGTACACAAATATAAATGTATTTGAGAGCTATGATGCTGCCAAAGCTTACAGTAGCGTGGATGAGTACTTTTGGGGCAAGGCACCATCCACCGGGGACTTTTATGTTATAGTATTCAACAAGGCAACAAAAATCAGTAAAATCAAGATCATCACGGGAACCGATGATCGCCAGAATGATATTCTGCATCACGGCGCTTTGGAAGTAGGAGAGAAATTAATAGGAACCAAAAAGGGAAGGCAGTGCTCCTCCTATATAACTTTAGGGGAGTTCAAAAATGGAAACATTGAGGTTCACGATGTGGACCACAAGATAGCGTTTGATATCGAGTGCGTTCGCATTGTGGTAACGGCCAATCAGAAGGAATGGCTTATCATTAGAAGTATAAGCCTCTGGACTACACAAGGTGCCAGTCAATGAAGACTTTTTCAAACGTAGCGAAAGGCACAAGCATATGTTTATTTATCTATTTATTTATTCTGATTCCTAAATTATTTATTCACTCTTACCTGAGAGATCTTTATTTATTCATCCGACTTATTTAAAGGCACATTTTAAGGCAGTACAGGATCAATAATACATCTTAGGCATTTCTGACAGTTTTGACATTCTGACATCAAATATTCACACAATAAAGACTTTATATACTGTATGTACATGTTAGTGATGCACGATACATCAACAGCCATAGTATTAATGTTATCATTACAGGGCAATGAATTATGGATTATTTCAAATCACACACTTCAGAAGAGTTTACGCTAGAGGAAAGGCAAGATGTTGGTTCTTTAGGAATTTTTTTGACCAAGATGTTTCAAGTGATTTTGGGAAAGGAAAGATCTTTGTCCTTGGATTTGTTATTTTTGTTCCATATCTTCTTAAGTTATGGTTTAAAGTAAAATCAGTAGTCCACTGTATTTTTGTTTGTTTTTGGTTTTAGTATTCAGGCTTAATTTTTTTATTTATTGACTTATCGGTATATCACGCTGATCACTCCACGCAGAAGTATAAACCAGCCTTTAGACATAGAGAATTAGACATGGGGCATGACACATAAACCTTTTTGGCCAAGGTCTACATTGGATGAAATTATTATTTTTTTGCCTAATTTCATTAAAAAGATTCTCTAAAAGCAGATCAATCTATGCTAGAAATAAAATTATAATAACTTGGTTAGATATATGCCAATGATTTTAATACCAATTTTAGATTCCAAATATGTTGTAAAATGCATATTTTAGTTTAAAAAAATGTTTAGTACAGTACATTGCTTTACAGTAATATCTAAAAAAAAAAAAAAATATATATATATATATATATATATATATATATATATATATATATATATATATATATATATATATATATATATATATATATATATATATATTGTTTAGTAAATCAATATATTTAAAAAAGACCAGTTATAGTATATTCCAAAGCATCCCTGAATTACAAGCACTGAAGTTAAATTACAATCTTAGCATTACAAGTTTGTTCAAAAAGGGAAGTAACAGTTAACATGTTTTTCTAGTGTTTCATGTTTTTCTAGAGTTTGATGTTTAAAATCAGAAAACACTTTGAAAGGGTAGTTCACCCTAATCTGAGAATTCTGTCATAATTTGCTCACCTGTTCCAAACCAGTTTTGATATTTTTGTTTGTTTGTTTGTTTGTTTGTTCTGTACAGACGAAGATATTTTGAAGAATGTTGGAAACCTGTCACTATTGACTTACATTGTATTTTTTTCTACTGTGGATGTCAGCGATTACAGGTTTCCAACTATTAAAATATCTTCTTTTGTAAACAATTAAAAGGTGAGTAAATGATGACAGAATTTTCAAATTTGGGAGTGAATTTGGATCAGCTCTGTCGCTGGTTCAAGTCCAGGTTGGGCCAGTTGGCATTTCTGTGTGGAGTTTGCATGTTTTTGCCGGGTTGGCGTGGGTTTCCTCTGGGTGCTCCTGTTTCCCCCATAGTCCAAAGACATGCACTACACAGTATGTAAATTAAATAAACTAAATTGGCTATAGTGTATGTGTGTAAATGAGCGCGTATGGGTGTTTCCCAGTGATGGGTTGCAGCTGGAAGGGCATCCGCTGCGTTAAAAAATATGCTGGATAAGTTGGCAGTTCATTCTGCTGTGGTCACCCCTGATGAATAAAGGGACTAAGCTAAAGCAAAATGAATGAATGAATGAATTTTCAAATTTTGGGTGAACTAACCCTTTAAATTAAGATGTTTCTTTAAACCTAATTCTTAATTTTGCTTTTAATAAATGTTTTTTTTTTTTTCTAACTGAAAAACAATACAAAAATACAGTGTACGGAAGTGATTTTTCACATTGTATCTCTTTCCCGTTTTTGTTTTTACTCACAGAAACACCATGCTTTAGTGCAAAAAGTTGCTTGAAATATTTGCTTATCCCAGTCTCCTTTCCGCCAACACAGGGTCAATATTGCCTTGAATATACAGTGTATTGTGGCAGGAATCAGCTCAGCAACATTTCATACTATCTCCCCACTGAATGATAACAGAAATGTTATTCAATCAACCTTGGGCCAAAAGGGTGAAGTTTTATGTTGTTTGTGCATTTCCTCCGAGGCGCGGACTGGTACAGTGTGGCTATTCGGCCATCTTGTGAAATGTTGTGATTGGACAGTACAGTGACAAATGAGGTAAACCTCCTTCCCCTTTTCACTATTTCCCTCCTATCTTTTGCTCAGAGCAATTTTACCAGGGTAAATTGGATTTCGTTTGGCTCATTCCCTCTATAAAATTACACCAGCAACAACCACCCCTATTGCAGACCCTGCCTGATATTGCTGGACGCTCCATCTAAATGCCGTTTTATGTCATTGTGCGAGAGTACGCATCTGCCACTCACTATGATAATTAGTTTACTCTTTGTTTACCCAAATGACTCTGTCACAAGATGTTTTGAGAGGCTTGGTTAATTACTCTTATTAGACTGAACGTGTTACATGAACAATGCAATAATATGACAACTGTTTACACGACTCTGTGATCTTGCAGAATGTTTATCTCCTGTTTTTCTTTATTTTAAGACATGACTTTTTCCATTTTAATGTGGGCTTTTTGTAATTGTACAGTAGTTTAGACAAAGCTAGTATCATTAAAACAAATACTCTGTATTTTGCATGATTTTTGCAGTCATCTTGCCAACAACCAAGATACAATATTGACATTATTAAAAAGTGTTTTGCAAACTAGTCAGAAGTTTAGAAAGGTGACAATTTTTAAGATATTTCTGAAAAAAAGCTTCCTCAACTTACAGTACCAAGGTAGCACAACGGGGTATATGTACATGTTTTTCAGCCAATGATAACTTCCGGCAATGTGCAAGTGTGTGAGAGTGTGAGAGAGACCTTTGCACACTTACCTTGATATGTTTGAGAAAATAAAAAATGAACAGCTCAGCTCTCAGAACATTGTAAACGTTATAAGTGCATTTATGCACGCACACTATAATTTGCTGTTCTACGACACAGAACTTCATACAAAAGCCAGAAACTTTTTTTTCCACAGGCCTGTCTGAAGGGTTAATGCTGCCAACTGATGATCAAGAGTAAAAAAGAGAAGTTTTACCTCTTCCCAACAAGAAAAAACACCAACAATCAAGAATGCATGATTATTTGGTGTCAAGGCAAGTCAATGGGGTAAAAACAGCGACGAGCATAACAAAAGAGTAGTCAATTTAAACAGTACACAAGGGTTAATGCAGTGCTGCTTGTCTGGTTTGAGACCCACTTTATATCGTATATCCATCAGACAGTGAATATCACCGAGTTTAAAAGAAATCAGACCTTAAACGCAACGATTTTATAATGGAAAGACAGTTCACCGGAAGCACTGAGACTGGTTGGCTGAAATTAATAGTCCGTGTGCATATACCCCATTTAGAAACAATAATTATTTGAACCATGGAATAGTTTTAAAGTAAAAACAGGTATGTTTTCAATTTGAATTTATTCCTGTGAATTTTCAGCAGCCATTACATGATCTTTAAGATTTTTTTTTCTGTGGAATCAGTGATATATTAGAAGTACCAATAATAAAGTTTTTCATCACATTAAATGCAATGGAAAGAGAAAATTCAGCTTTGGGTGACAGGAATAAGTAACATTTTAAACATATTCACACGAAAAGAATTTATGGAACGTTTAAAAAAAAGATTTTAGCTGCTTGTTCAAACTACTTATTTAAAGTAAGCTGAATCAACAAAATTCTTGAGGTTTTGGGGGCAACTTAATTGTTTTATGTTCAATCCAAAACAATTAAATTAATGTAATTAATTTGTTTTGGGACAACATGAAGGAATTGTGTGGATAAAGCAGTTTTTACAGTGAATAATACAAAACATTGCTGTTTTTATATTGTTTTTGACTAAATAAATGCTATCAGAAAATAATTATTTTAGAAATACTTCTAAATCTTCATCTTTCCAAACTTTTGACTGGTATATTTCAGCTTAACTTTGCCATGGTTATCAAATAGCCATTACATTCACTATTTCTCAGGCTAGAAAATGTTATATTGCTTTAACATTTATTTACAATACATTTATTTCTATTGTCAGAATGCCTTTTATTATTTAATTTAATACATTTATTTATCAGTTTAATGGAATACCTCTTGCCCAATTGTATTTGTGAATGGTCTTTTTTGGATGCAGACTTCTATGGCTATTTAATGTCACAGTATGTTTTTCGATAGTTTTGTAATGCTTTCTTGTGAGCGAAGCACAGGTTCTTTTTTTAAGTCAGCCAGCTGAATTTGAGGGCTGGGCGTGTAATAAAGTGTTACAAATGAAAACAATGGAAGGTTTTGTCTTCCTAATAAAACAAACGAGAAACTAACTGTTCATGCATGAGCTAAGAAAGAATGCCGCAGTGTGTTAGTCGGTTTTAGGCTTTCTGACTTGTTTTCAAGTGTCTACTCTAAACTTGACTGGCATTGTACTGTACTTGATTTGTAATTTACCTGTACTAATACTACATTACAACAACAATGGACATCTCACGTATCGTGCTGCATAGGTGAAGAGAATGTGTTATGCTGTAGAATTATGTTGTATTTCTCCCACACTGTTTGTCACATGGTACTGTAACTATATTGTAAAATGGCATATATTTTTTTACATTTATCATTAGAACTGTTTGCCTTGTATATTGTACCTAAATATACATTGACTCAAGTGCTGAGTTGACAAAAATGATGATTGCTATTTCATTATTGGAAATCCAGAGAAAATACATTTGGGTAGTTTTTATACTCAGGACACTGTTCATATTTCTGCTGCGCCACAAAGTGCCATCTGAAAAGTTTCATTTTAAATAACTTGCGAATGTGCGCATTTGGTGTGCGATACTTTCAACTGTCATGTGCTCGCTGGGTCATGGTGCTGAGTGGCTCATCTGGTGTGCGACTTCCTTTAGTGCCCCTCACTAGTGCTGATATATACAGCCATATCGCACTTCAATGAGTGTAATATTGCGTTTATACAACAGTTTGATGGCATAATCGTGTGTATGAAAAAGAAAATCAAACACGGAGAATCTCAAAAAACCTTTTGTATGAGGAACTACTTTTTTCCGCCCTTTATTCATATCTGCAGCTGACGTCAGAACAGCAGAAACTGTTGTAACTTCACAAATGTCACTTTAGAGCGAGTATTTGAATGATTCTCTCATGTAATACCTAAAGTGATGACAAAACAGGTCATTTTTGCTCACATTTTAAGATTATAAGGCTGAATGGCATGAAATGCCATCAATCTACAGATATTTCCCAATGATTGTAGCAATCAGGATATCACATTAATTAACCCAGAAAAAGCCAAAGCAAAGCAAACACTACCTATTTTTGTGGTATAAATACAGCACTACAAAATACAAAAGAGAAAGATCGACTTAGAATGTCTCTTACCTGATTTATTATGATTTTTTCTGCTGTCGTTTGAAATTTACACTGGGAAAATGCTGTTTTTCTCCCCAAAGGACTTATTAAAGGGGTCTCTGTCGCCATCTTGTGGCGGGAACGTCAACCGTCACTTTCTTTGGTCTGCTCAGACAGGCTGATGGCGGCCGATGCACTGAATCCGATGCTCTGAAATTATATTTTTAAATAGGCACTATCCTTATAAATAAACTGCATAGTTGCAATCTAAACAACTACATTCTCACCTAAAAGCCTTTAAAGTACATTATGTTGCCCAACAGCAGCAATATACAGTCAAACTGTGTCCTCTGCTTGTTATTGTATGTGGGCAGAGTAATACACAAGAGTGAAGGGTGAAGAGGCTGGAGGAGTGCCATTATTTGCAGAATATCGCACACGGCTATCAGCCAATCAGATTCAAGAACCAGATACTGTAGATCTGTTGTATGTATATTATTTAGATTTTCTTTAACCTTCCGATTGCAAATTTTTAAAATGTTGCACCTCTGCTAAATATTGTCTTATCCTATAAGACATACATCAATGAAAAGCTTATTTTTGATCAATTTTCAGTTAATATGTCTCAATTTCCAAAAATATATGTTTGTGGTCCAAAGACACATTTTTTTATAACAAAAATCTTATTTAGTTTTAAATCTAATGTTTAAGAAAATAAAAGATGTCACTAACTTTATCAGTTCTTTCAATGCGAATTATCTTCATTGTTGGACAAGTATCTTTATATTGTGCTATTTATTTTAGATGAAATTATAAAAAATATTTTATTTTCTCAAAGACTTGCCAAATGTTGGACATTTTCAAAATAAATGAAGAACAAAACTTCCAAAAAGAAAATCTGAGACAAAAACTTCACAGGCTTCTGTCACATGATCTTGAATGGGGTTTTCAGTGGAATTGCTGATTTAAAATGAGCATATAGTGTCATGGCTATCAGTAGTATGAAGTTTCTATGTTTTTAGAAATATATATAGATGAAT
Source organism: Danio aesculapii (assembly GCF_903798145.1). NCBI lineage: Eukaryota > Metazoa > Chordata > Actinopteri > Cypriniformes > Danionidae > Danio > Danio aesculapii. Next base: position 43,116,729 of record NC_079452.1, on the reverse strand, counting down.
AAAGAAGATTTTCATTCATTAAATTGGCCACTTGTAAAATTGTGCCTGTAGTTATTCAGTAAATATTTTATTTTAAATTTATTAAACTGTCATTTATTTAGACAGTCACACCACTGTTGAAATATTTATTAAATTCCATGTGTGTTCAATAACTCATAACAATAAAAAAAGGTCAGGAGGGTTTTTTCTTCAATGTCAAAATATTAGTAATTTATTGGATACAAGTGAATAATTTGATTCACAGAATTCTGGTATCCTCAATGCAATTTAAAAATTACATTCAGGAGGTGCGCAACAGTTTTCATTTTCCGGACTTCAATTTTTACAGGCAGCTGATATTAACAGGTGGAGTTTAGTGAAATTCGTTACTTGTCAATCATTCTCCAGTCCTCAGTTGGTCGCACCCATACATACATCCTCTTTTTCTACGAATCCTCTGCACAACACTGAAAGCATAAGACTTCTTACTGCGTATATTCTGTGTTCAGTTTCAACTCATTCCTGCTAACAGGAAATTTAGCTGCAGAGTGCAAGTTAATTTTAGACGGGCCTTAATCAGGCATTTGCATTTCTATCAGCTTCATCTACTTCTGCAAAAACGCTTCATTAGCAAAGCATATCACACTCAACAGAAGAATGTCAGTTAATAGATCACCTTTAAGCAAGACAAATAAAATTGTTTAATGAAAAAAAAAAGAGACAAAACTATGTTTAAAGGATATTCCTTTTTCCCAACACCATAATAGGAAATTTTTGAGATTTGGCTCAAAAATGTAATGTAAAAAAACAGCAGTTTTTATAGCAAGAGGTCAATAGAAGACAAGTTAATATTTATCTAATTACTGTATTTTAAATTCCGACAGCAGCCTATTAATTTTACACATTTTTGTCACATCTGAAAATGCAACGTCACGTCAACAACCCACTTGCATGCAAGCACACACACATCTCTCCTACAGTAAACAGACGGGACAAACAGTATTAGCCTGTATGCTTCCGGCCTTGGGTGTTATACAGGTCCAAACAAAAAGCCACACTGTTGTGGAAATAAACATGATTGTGTGATAAAATATATCAAGTCATTTTAGAGTCTTGAAGTGATCACAGATGTCGATGCATTCTATCAAAAGTATGGCCCGAAGCACTAACTGCCTCATGCATTATTTATTTGTTTATTCATACGCTTTGTCATGTTAATACATTCATAATGAATTTACAGTGCTTGGGCTATTTGAGTAAATTTTCTCCTTCTAGTCCACAGTATGTGATTTCAGTTTACAGAATTTTGTAGAAACACACAGTGTGTTGTATTATCTTTAAAATGATTCCGGCTGTTGCACGAGTTACAAAAAATAAAAGTGCAAATATAATCAAATATAAATCTCACACGAATTGTAATTCTATATTTTCTTGAGGCAGTGCAATTGCTTTGTTTTGAAGTAACAAAATCCATAAAACCGTGGATAAATATTATATAGACTGTGATTGTGCTAATCTTAACTTGTGGCTTCTGAGACAGTGAAAAAACTGCTCAATTTAAATAATTAAATGCAATTAAATGTAATTATGCACGGTTAACCCACAGATAAGAAAATAATTCAGCATTTTATAAAAATATTGCATATCTTTTTATTTACATTAATTTATTCATTCATTCATTTTCTTTTCGGCTTAGTGCCTTTGTTAATCTGGGGTCGCGACAGCGAATCAACAACTTATCCAGCATATGTTTTACACAGCAGATGCCCTTTTAGCTGCAACCCAATCACTGGGAAACACTCATACACACTCATCCACACACATACACTGCGGACAATTTAGCTTACCCACAATAGTATCTGGATGCAGCCTTTATGATGCAAGCTTAGATTGCATCACTCATCGATGCAATGTCAGACACAATGCACTCAAATGGAGCGAGTGACATCACTGTGAGTGGTAGGGTTAGGGGTGGGGTTAGGTGAGCCCATTAAAAAGCATTGGATGCAGCTCAGATTGCACTGCACTAGGTCTGCATCCAGACCCCTCTCCAATTCACCTGTACCGCATGTCTTTGGACTGTGGGGGAAACCGGAGCACCAACACGGGGAGAACATGCAAACTCCACACAGAATTGCCAACTGACCCAGCCGGGACCTTCTTGCTGTGAGGTGACAGCGCTAACCACTGTGCCATGCTGCCCACATTAGTATATCTGATAAAATAAATAAATAAATAAAACTTTTGATGAATATGTAAATTTTTTACAAAATTAGTCCCGCCCCATAAATAAAAATTTACTCACTGTTTACTCACCAAACTAACTCATTTGTTCCAAAGCTTTATGAGTTTCTTTATTCTGAACACAAAAGATGGTATTTTGAAGAATGCTGAAACCTGTAACCATTTACGTCCTCGGTAATAGAAAATACTAGAAGACAATAGTTACAAAATTGCAACATTTTTCAAAATACCTTCTTTAGTGTTTACCAGAAGAAAAAAACTCATAACAGTTTGAAACAAGTAAAGGGTGAGTAATTTATGACATAATTTTCATTTTTTAGGCACACTATCCCTTTAAATCCAACCTAAAGATTTCTTGGGTTGTGACAGCTCAAGCGCGCCCTCTGTCTTTGTGGGTGAATGAAACATGCCATTGGCGATGGTGACAAACCACATTTGCAAAAGTTTGCGGGAAATAAACATGTATAATTCTCTGTAATGAAATGCGAAATCAACTTGAAAATACAAGAGTGTTTCTCTAAATCTGCACACTTATGGATTGCAAATCCTAATGGATCAAGACGGATTCACCACAGCCAGCTCATGGCCGACAGGTATGTTTTGCTTTAATTCAATATGCAACTGTTTCAGTTTATTTTTTGAGATTGTGTGTAGAATTAACAAATGGCTAAATGAATACTTGTCACTTTAACATACTGGAGAGTACTCAAAACGTAGGTTTCAACATCACTTTAAAATGTTTTTACTTTGTTTAATGTTTGCGCTAAATCATTTAAATGCAACTTAAGTATTTTCTTTTCGCAACTTAATGTTTTCTTGTTGTAACTTTCATTCATAGAGAATACCTTCATTCATTCATGCATTCATTTTCTTTTCGGCTTAGGGGAGAGCAGGGCACAATGTAACACTTTTTGGTTTTGGCCAAATAATGAACAAAGTAATGGGGTTAGACAAACCTTATATATATATTTTTTACCAACAGCACACAGGCCTCTCCTTCAAATGGTTGTATGATAGCCAGACCTATGGTTTTTGTGCAGTATTGCCTAAAGTGCCACGAGTAAAAATGTCACTATTTACCCCACCTGCGGGTCAAGTTGTAACAGTCAGAGGGTTAGTTGTAACACATGCTTAAAAAGGCAGATTTTACACAATTAATTAAAATCCAGTTTACTTTAATTAGTAGCTATATTTCCTCAGTACTTCGCTCAATCTTTGTTATTCTACATAGCACATCATGTTTATTTATTTATCTATTGGATAAACACATTTGGATTTATTTGCATGAGGATCCATTACTATACAATGCATTTATTTGCATTATCAGCAATAATATATATATTTTTTCTATTAAAAACATTTTCTATTAAAAACATTTTTATATAAAACATTCTCAACATTACACTCAAAATTCAAAAATTATTTTGTTTGTTTAATTGGTGTCCAACAGTGTCTGGCTTATTTGTAACACACCCTCTTACTACTAACCCTGCCGTGCCATGTTTTCCTCAAAACTGGCTAGCAGTCACTGTGTTTTTTAACACCTTTCAAAAAGGTTGCATCTTTCAGCCTAGAAAACGGTAATCACAACAGCATAATATTTTACTTACATACTTTGACAGATTTTTTTTTAAATAAAAAATATTGACTATAATAAAAAATACTTTTATGCTGCAAAAATGGTTTCTCCTGTTTTTCTGATCCAAATTTCGCCGAACTTTTTCAATAATTTGCACTGTGGTGAAAAAGTCGGAAGCATGCCATAATTAACTCTGAGTAAATACCTTAAAACTACGTGTTACATTTTACCCCGCATTACTTTGTGCCCCACGCTCCCCTAGACTCTTTATTAATCAAGGGTCGCCACTGCAGAATAAACCTCCAACTTATCCAGCATATCTTAAGCAGCGGATGCCCTTCTAGCAGCAACCGAACACTGGAAACCATTTGCATTCAAAAAATTCATAAATCCACAACTCCAATTCATAAATTCAAAACACGATTCATCAATTCGAAATTAAAAAGCAAAAACATTTCCCAAATGCTCACACATAAGCATCTTACCTAAATACATTTAAAATGTTTACACAATTTTGTATATATGAAGTATATATATTTTTGTATATATGATGTCCTGGATTACTTTCCTTATGCATTTAGAGTTATGTTCGATGTGTTTATGGACTACTGAATGTGCATTTGAAAATGCTCACTCGAGCATGGAGTCCTTTGAATTTATGTGCGGTATTTTTGAGAACTTCCTGCAGGTTGTCTGCAGGGTCTTAAAAAGTATTAAATGTTGATAAATCAATGTAGAAAAATTTAAGGCTCATCAAAAGTATTAAAAAGTCTTAAGTGCGATTTTGCAAGGTATTACATTTTATATAATTTTTGATTAATGTGTGGTCAATGTATGGTTGTATGCTAAATTTTGTCTGGATTAAATCTGTGAATATCAGGATGCTTTGTAGTTTAGGAAATCAACAGAATCCTGCTAGATTTGACATCATGCTGCTTTGTTTACAGCAGTAACCAAGGCAACACTGTTATTTCTGCAGCTCTATGTGTGCCAACCTGCTGAATTAGCTAGATTTAATAGATTTTTATTCAGTATATGACTAATGTTTTAGTTTTGCATTAGTTTCTTACATTAATCTTTAGCAAATATACTGTAAGTTAAAATCTCGCCAGTGTTTCTGGTTGAAACCTAAAGTGGTTATACGGTCTTAAAATGTGTGGAAAGAGTCTTAAATAAGGTCTTAAAAGGTATTGAATTTCACTCTCTGATTCCTGTATATACTGTACTCTCCTGGCTGGACATTATTCGTACACATCTTTTTTTTGGAGGATATTAACATGGCTAAACGTTACAAAACAAACATACATCCATATTATGTTGCAAACATACACTGGTTTCTTTTCTTTTTTAATATAATTTTGTATAATCTTTCTATTGCATTTGAAATTAGCACCACAAAAACAGTATGATTCGTGTACACTCCAATCAATAAAAAAAGTATCAAAGATTTAACTATAACACTCATAAAGTAATTACTCAGCCAATTACACATTTTCTTTCCTTCCTTCCCTCCATCTCTCCTTTCTTCCTATTCCCTCTCCACTAAACATTTGCAACTGTGAGGAAGCATAAGCTTGGTAAAATGCCAATTACTCTAATAAAAGCTACTCTGAATCACTGTGCCAGCAATGCAGGTCCTCAATAATTAATGCACATTTCATAGAGATTTCACTAACGTTATTGCTTTTTGCTATCTCATTATGATCAAGTAGGTTTTTTTTTTTTAAAGACAAAAAGGAAGCTGAACTGAAAATAGCTTTCATAGCACTTTAACAAGTTCTTTTCTTGTATGATCAAATTAATTTGGCCTTGATAAATGTGCAGAAAAGTGCAGTAGGAGACACTGCAGGCAGTGTAACACAGTGAACTTTTCCAATCACAAATAAAATGGAGTCAGGAAACATTAAATCTATAACTTATCTTTTTGAATAAAAAAATTATGTTTGACATATTGAAATTGTTATTTGTGGATGGGTTTTTTTTTTTTGTCATCCTGCTAATGTAGATGTCAGACTGAAGCAGCTAATATTCATTTACAATGAGGAAGGGCAGGCAGAGTGTTTCTGAATAACTACTGAGAGATTTACATTGCTGTCTGGGCTTTCACTGCCTTTTTACACCTCCCTTTCTTCATGTGTTCATTACTTTTTGCCTGTGCCATTTCATTTTTTTACACATAACTTAGTTTGTAAACTAATTAGATTTGTTTTCTTTTCATAATTTTTTTTCTTTGGTTGTTATCAACATCTGGTCAACAGCACCTTTTGAAATATGTCAACAGCTCCATTAGAATATATATTATAATTTTTTTTGTTGAATAGCAACTCTCTAATTTCTTGTATGATATAATGGTTCTTGAGCCTTTAGTATACGTATTATTTATTGTCACTTTTATCTTTAGAAGATATGCATGTTGCTTATATCAAAAGATGACAGGTAAATTTGGAATAACTCATGTTTTATGGAGGAAATTATTACAGTTATCCTACTTATCGTTATTCTTTTCATACAGCAGACCAAGAGCAATATTAAACATTGCAATTTTTTGTATATGCAGGTCAAAGATAAGGCGTCCTATTTTGATGTGAAATGGAGAAAACAATTTGAACAAATAAATATGGGTGAAAGAATGTTTAACCATCATTATTTATTATAATATATGCATTCTTAAGTCTAATTAATAATGAAATAGTATAAATGAAGTTTTATATATGTATATGTGAGCCTGAACCCTAATACATAAGTCATAATATTTTATAATTAAGTTTTTTTTACATCATCTGAAAGCTGAATAAATATGTTTTTACACTGTTGGAAAAATAAAATTATGAGAACCCAGTTCAGGAGACTCGAACAAGCAGAATTTCTTTATTAGTTATTTCTTTATTCAAGAAGTCCACAAGTCTGCAAGTAGGCCTGTCACGATATCTATTTTTGTTGTACGATACTGTATATTGCACCAAAATATATTGCGATAATGATATTACTGTAATTTTAAAACCATTTTATGCCACTCATTATGACAATATGATATCATCACAATGCAAGTACACTTGAAGAACACATAATATTTGATTCTTAAGAATATTTCACTTTGTTATAGTTATTTTAGCAGCTTAGGCATTGGAATCAGAATGTGAAAACGCATATCCTAAATAAATAATTATAAATGTTAACAAAAAAGTTCAAGGTAAAAAGTATCAGAGGCTGTGATATCTGCTACCAGCTCTATATTCAGTTGTCAGACACCCACATGAAAATATACTATAGTAATTTATAGTAATACTATCGTGTTTTTTAACCATACTGAGACTGACACCTCCAATAGGCATAGAGATGTTGCACAATCAGCTATAAATATTGCTAAAATTGGTTTTTGTATGTACGGGCAATATATTGCATCACCAAAAAGGATTGAGGTCATGTTCATGTGTTGTGCGATAAGTCGATATACTGATTATTGTGACAGGCCTATCTGCAAGAGCCAACATGAGTCTCTTACAGGTCTGCAAGTTTTATCACTGAAATTAAGTCTAAGATGTTCTGACTATAAAGTGTTTTAGGAAGAGGGGGTGGCTAGGTGGAGATGGCTAAACAAGGCATGCAAATTAAGTAAGTAGGTTAAAACTTGCCAAGCCACTGAACACTCAAGTTTATCAACAAAAGGGTTAAAAGGCCTGAAAGTATCACCCAAAGACAAAGGCACAGTTGTTGAGACCCTGCCCATAGCATTTGCATCACTTTGGCTCAGTCCATGCTCGGGAAGCAAAAGGTTTAATGTCCCCAACGGCTGGGCTGTTATGGTTTTATATAATTTATATCATGTTTATATATATATATATATATATATATATATATATATATATATATATATATATATATATATATATATATATATATATATATATATATATATATATATATATATATATATATATATATATATTTATATATATATATATATATATATATATATATATATATATATATATATATATATATATATAAACATGATATTTATATATATATATATATATAAATATATATATATATATATATATATATATATAATAAAAAAAAACAAAGAATATAACTTTTCAGTTACATTTATATTTCCACACCACTTATGAATGGTTTGTACAATGTTTGGCTGAGATACAACTATATGAAACACTGGAATGTAAAGATAAATTTCAAACAAAAGAAAAATATCTAAAATGAGAATCTGTGTGTATTTGGAACTGCAAATAATTTAGTTTTATACGTCGTCTTCTGATGTTCGTTCTGCATATGCTCATTGTTTTGCTAAATTAATAAAAGAACTGAAAATGTAAGTAGTATTAGACCTACGTTTTTATTTTGTTTTGTGTAAAAAAGGTTAATAAAAAATAATTACAGTACCTCCATATATCAACTCTCATATCTCAAAGGATCATTGCATCCATTAGGCAAATACGTATATACAGAATTTACTATAGGGCCATTTTTATTGCAGACCCAGCAATTTCCACATTTTCAGCTCAGGTACAGCAAAGCTGAGGCCACAGCAACACTGCCCTTCAAAGTGGAGTGGAACTAATGCTGAGGTGAGTCCATATGGCAGGCGAGATATGTGGGAAACTGTAGCTAATGTGCATTTTAAAAGGTGTCAGAATGGTCGAGAAAAACCAATATGCCATAATAACTCCTGGCCCCGCGCGGAGCATCACCCAATCGATTTGAGTTTCCATGGCAGCCGCTCTGCGTAAATAAGGGAGCAAACCATACAATCAGATGATGTGAATCTGAGCCGGAGAGGCTTCTCTTATCCTATTCCCAAATGATCCGCCGCGCTCCGGATCTCTCACACCATCTGATTCCCAAGAAAAATCATTATGGATGTTAATACCTTCAGAGAGGCAGGCAGAAGATAATAGGCAGGGAGTGGGAACCAATCGATTGTTTTTTACTCAAAAAGTTCACCCGAGTTTCATATGAAAGTAATTCCACTTCGATCTGCCTCAAACTGCAAGCTGATTAAGCCCCTGAGCACTACAGTGAAACTATAGATTTGTCAGTACCTCAATATTACACCGTTAATGTGACAGCAAGGGGCTTGAATTTGCGACTCTTCAACAGAACTTCAGGCTGAAAAATAAATATGTCGCTTTAAGATAGAAATAATCCTGCATTCGCCTCAGGGACATCAAAGTAGAGAAGCTAATAAAAGCTTTAAATAGTTGACCCCTTTAGGGATTATAAAAGCGTCTACGTCAAACACCTAAACATTTATGATTGAGCTATAAGGAGGACAGGAACTCATGGAAATCATTACACAATAGTGTGCTGCACTGGTCTTAATGCAGGCTTTCTTTTTATGTATGGTTTTATGTAAACTGTGACCGACAACAAAAATAGTGTTACAGTTATGAATGCATAAAGTGCCTGCAGTGTTTGAGGTTTGTTCTTGGTCGCCAGCCAGGAATTATTTAGAGATTATGCTTAGATCAAACCCAAAGAGAGTGGAGACGGGGAAAAATTAGTTGAAACATCTCTGAATGACTCTTATTGAGTTTTATTGAACCCAATGCCTCAGATCTCTCCAGTGGCTTAGATTACCAGCAATCCATGAATATTTCAGTTATTTATTACAATAGCAGCTGCAGGATATCAGAGCTTATATTACGGCAATTAAATAAACACTACTGTTTACTGAAGAAACTCCATTTGTAGGGGCTATTTTCATGTATTAATCACTTTTTTAATTGCTAGTGTTTGAACAGCTTGAACAGTTTGAACAAAAAAGACCTTCTTTACTTTCTGTGTGCTCTCTGTAAGCTTGACAACAAATTTTTATGTAAATCTTATAACACTTCAAATAGGGCTGTTATGTACCGCATTGTCAATGTGTCATGAAAATAATTAATCACTTCAAAATAGTCGTGCATAGTCAGATCTGTATACCTTTTAGGCAACCTCAAATACACATACTAAATAACCCTATAATTTCTCTGTAATTTTATTGACCTCGTCTTTTGATATGATGCCAGCCAATGACAGAACTTCGCACATATCGTTATACGTATATGCTTTCCTAACTGCTGTTTTCTCACTTGTCACGTGTTGAATGAGGAAAAGTGTGAAGGTTAATATGGAAGGAAGCTCTGCCTTTTAGTAAGGGAGCCAATCATCAATCGCTATCGACTGACGATTCTCTGGGGCAGGGGCTTGAACGCGAGTTTCTGTCTGACCCATAGACTGTAAAAAATATGGACATAGTATCCATGACGTCACTGATAGGTTTCTGAAGAGCACAAATGAAGCTATAAATGGCCAACCGATGCGATTTTGTTCGCACGTTATCGCTCCAACCGGGGGTAACTAAACAAGGGCAAAGAGGCGGAGCATGAGCGGAGCTACAAATGTCTTTTAAAAACACTGTTGTAATACATTGAGCCACTAAGCTTTGTTTTTATGATATTTCTCTTCAGGAGGAAACCGCAAGTTACTTCCAAATACTTTAAATATAATCTGTGCAAAGCTATTTATGAAATCCAAGCATAACACTGTATAACAACGTTTCAGATAATCAGTTTTATAGCCTACAGCTAATCAGTCTTTCAGATATTGGGGTGCATTCAAGTTCTAAAGAAAAATATAAATGATAAATGATCTTAAATCAAACAAATAAATTTATAGAGATGCTGTATAAGTATATGATATTACTCACCTGGGAAATGAAGGCCACGTGAATGGTTTGTGAGCACGATTAAGTGTACTGCATGCCTTATCATCTGATATATGTAGGAAATTATTCCGAAAAGCAAAGCGAAAAGGTGAAGTGATGGCGACCAGCAAGACCTAGCTGTCACTCAAGAGGCTACGCCCTTATATGCAGACTTAATATACTTAATTTAAACGAAATGGATGAGTTATAAAAAAATTTCACCCCCTCACAGTCATGAAGTTTATAGCTATATGAACCAAAATCGGTCTTTGTACCAGGCTGTAATCACTTTTTTTTCTGCTGTAAAGTTGACATTTTTAACATAGGGCTCAATAGAATTCTGCTCTATTTTGGAGCAATTTTGATGAATTGCAGTTTTAGTTACTTCCGTATTAGCTTCATGAGGGAGAGCAGGAGGTTGCCGCTTGGTCTGACCTCATTATTTTAAATGAATTCCCGGCTGCACCATTCACACAAAAAAGAGTAATAAAAAAAGTCACTGATTTTGGGATGAGATTTGCCATTAGGAATAATTAGGAAATTATCTCCAAAGATCAGCGCAAATGGACACTGCAATATTCATAGGATGATAATGTTTAATACGAAAGTTATTTAATCTTACGGAAGTTACGTAGAATGCCGTTGTCCAAAACTGCCATAAAGTTGGTTAGTGTTGAGAATTAAGAAAGTGTGTTAGCCTGAAAAATGTTTCTTTTTTGTCATGATTTGAATGTTTAAATACAAAATTTATCAGAGAGGTGTGATTAAATTTCATTGGTGATCCCAAATAAGAAATTTAATCAAGAATTTGATGTTTCCACATTCAAAGAGTGGCACAAAGATGGCCGCCAAGTGAAATGACTTGCCTTAAAGGGAATTTGGTATGTTGCTGCAAAGATATTTCAAGCAATTGCTGTTCATTCTGCTGTTATAACCTCTGAAAAAGAAGAAAAGCGAATGAGATAATTCAAACCTCTTATTATATAATCAAAGAATGAAAAAGAACTTTTGAAATGTCTTTCATACATTATTTTTATATATGCACAAATGTAAGCATGAGTAGCAAAACATTGGCTGCAGTTCAATAATTGCCCACCGGTGTTGCTTACAACAACTGTTTTCTGAATTCCACAAGGACATTCCTGTCCCCGTAAGAGCAATTAAGACATGATGTAATTGCATTGGATCCGTTTTGTGGTTTAACATCCAAAACCAACAAAGGAACCTGCTGGCATGTATATGGGTTTTTGAGCGGTTTAAGGGCCTAGTGATATGGATGTCAGGGAAAGACGTGATGAAGAGGATGGAAAAGAAAAGCATGAACAGATTGATGGGTAAACAAAGGGCCGTAAAAAAGCTGTTCCCCAAGGAGCAGAGGAGCTCAAAACAGAGATGTGGGTGATGAATGGCTTGTAATAAGCCGGCGACTGTCTGACGGCCACTGATCTAAGGTCCCTTTGCGATTAGATGCTCTCACGCTTACGGGGAGGCTGCGATGACAAGGATGTGATCTGTGTGTTGATGTGTTTGCGGGCGGGTGTGTCATTGTGAAACAAACAGTCGCTGAGACAGAAGAGCCACGTTCCGTCAAACCACCTCTGCACTGCTGAAGAACAAACATGTGCTACATAAAGTTGATGGAACGATAAAGACATCTGGGCCTCTCTGAAACTGTTGAAGTTGGTATAAAATGAAATTTCACCCTGTCTGTTTTTTCAGAACTAGTTTATACAGCAGGTCCTATTGTGAACAGTTCTTCCATGCAGACATTTACTTGAATGACTTTGAATGTCATTATTAAACTTTCCAGCAAAACTTAGCATTTTCAAAAGTTTTAAATTCCCTTCAGAAGCACATGATGTTATTGAAGAAAACAACTGCTGATTTCATTTCATCTCTACATTAAATCCGTTATGAACAGCTTGTCAGAGTGGTATAAAGAATGTTAAAAAGATAGTTAATAAAAGGTTAGTTCTGAAAGATAATTCTGTCATCATCTACTCCTCTTCATGTCTTTCTAAACTTGTATGACTTTCTTTGTTCTGCAGAAAGCAAAAGAAATTCAGATTTTTTTTTTCTCACAAGAATAACATCACTTAACTTATTTCATGTTCTATGAAGAGAGTTTGGAATGAGATAAAAGTAAAATCGCATTGATTTAGTGTTTCCTCATGAGTTCAGCATGCAGAATTATTTGGCATGTGTGAGTTTTTTCAATTTTAGTGCTGTTATCAAATCTTTTTGGATGAACATGTTAGCCCCAGTTTACACTGTCAGGTCTTGATGACCAATTACAATTTGTTGCCTATATCTGATTTTTTTAACTGTCCGTTTATTCGTTCTTTTAATTGAGACCCATATCAGATTCATGTGTTTACACTTCCCTTACAATTTACGACGTCACGCATGCATAAAGGCGGGTTCTAGTATCTGCGCCACACTAGCCATGATGGAAGAAATTGTCTCGCTTTTAGCTCTGCAAAATATGCAAAGTTAGCCCAAATTTAAAATGATTTTGAGGCGAAGGAGGAGGGAAAGGGCCGTCATTGCCGCTTGTGCCTGTGGTTCATGTATGGTGTCCTCCACCATTCAGAGGAATTTGTGGGTGCGAGAGAGATCTCAGGTCTGGTGGGAGCAAATTGTGGGCACAGACCACTTTCCTCATCCATGTTTGCTCTGTTGTTGTTTACCGCGTTGGTGTCTCCACACACAGTCTTCCTTTTACATAATTAAACCATGGAGAAGTACCACATTGTCGCAAATTTAATGACGTACAAAAATGGAATGCCTCAATAAATCCAATCTGCCTATTTACATGATAGTTGCATCGTCGCATATCCGATTTATATCTGATTTATTTCCACATATGATGGAGGCCTAAAACTGATCTCTGAATATCCGAATGCATGTGTTTTTTTCACATAGAACAGATCTGATCTGTGTCACATGTGAGCAAAAAATCAGTGGCAGTGTAGTGTAAATGGGGCCTTAGACTCTGGCAGCATCCAAAATTGCCTACTACTCAGTAGGTACTGCATTTGAATTTAAATGTACTACTCGATCATTAGAAAAGTATGTTCTATACAGTAACTCAGGCGCACTACATCTGCCATTTTGTCATGATCACGTGACATACCTGCATCAGTTGTCGCTTCATTCTCATTCATGAATTCTCTCATGGTGCGTCATTGGATAGCATAGCGTGCATCAGATGTGTACTTCAATCCTGCTGGAAGTAGTAGGTCTTCCGGGTCCTTCTTCCATACTGCTATTCATAATCTATGAATTTGGACACACTACTTGGCTCGCATATTGTTTTAGCGTACTCCATTTAGTTAGTAGTGACCAGTGCATAGTGCAAACTGTGTGTGCCCAGAAATTTAGGACTCCCCGGACAAATCTGACTCCCCTTCGTGTGCACATGCATCACGGAGCACCTGCTAAACTCACAGCAGTTTATCATGACACTTTTATCGATAATTTTTTTCCACAATTGACAGCAAGAACAAACATAGAAGCATTGTCTGATTGACAAGCAGCACCTAATTATGTTAGAAAGAAAACGTCAAATGGGATGAATTTATACCACATTTCAAAAGGAAAATATACTCTAATAGGTAGTGTAATCTACACAACATAAAGTGCTGTGTGTGGGTAAGAGGGGGGCCGTGTTTTGATCCGGTTATGTTGTGGTTCTGTTACTGCTGGTATTGGTAGCTGTATGGTTAAATAATGATGACAGTTAATGTAACCAGGATAATTTTGATTTAAATAAATAAAAATGTAGAAAAATATAATTCTAATGTTTATTTTTATTTTTATTTTTTTTTGTGCATTTGGACAGGGTTTTGGACAGCTTTTGGGCTGTCAGCTATATCAGGCAACACTGCTGTTTTTAACTAGAAATGTTTTTTTTTTTTTTGGCCTTTCAAGACTGCAATTTGGCTGCATGATATTGCAAACCTTTGAAAATGGGTTTCAAAGTGCAAATTTTGAAAAATGATAACTTATCTAAATACAAAAACATTTTTTGTAAATTTGTTTACAAAATAACAAAATGTTTTGTAATTTTGTAAAAAGCAGTGATGTCATATTACATGTGCTCGCTGTTAAAGTCAATAGTTAATGTGATATACCATAAGCTAGACTCTGAAAGAAGCTGTCTACAGATTCACTATTAGTAAACTGCACATTTATGATGTCATAGAAAGTATCTCTGGGTAGCTTTAATATATTTACAGTATACTGTTTAGATTAGGGCTGCACGGTATTAGAAAAATCGGACATTGCAATATTTTATTCTGCGATATATATTGTGATATGAGTACATTTTTTTTTATCAGATGGCTTGAATAGCTCCATTCTGAATATGTCATTCATTTAGATTTACTGGGATGTTTTTGTAGCGGAGTGAATCAAACAAATTGCAAGAATTAATAAGGTTTGATGGACAAAACCAAGATAAAAGTGTAATAAGCAGTGCTTAATAATTTTCTGGAGAGTTAAACAGTAATCAGATATTCAGATACAGTAATTGACTCAAATGTAATGTGAAATAACACTCTACAGTCATTATTGCTGGTAAACTAAAATCCCAGCTCAACATTGCAGATACTGCGATGTGACTATTGCGAATACACACATTGCGATATCCTAAAATGATATATTGTGCAGCCATAGTTTATACAATTAAAATATGCAACGTTTTACAAGATGATCAACCCTAAGTCATCATGGACCTCTTTACATCTTCATATGTTGGTGATCCCTGTACATCTACTGTAATGTCAGCAGTGTTACCAAACTGACTGAGCTTTTAATATTGATGAAACTGATTGGATGGTTCTTGTCAAAAGATCTGCAGTGTACTTGTGGCATTCTGATATATTGTTGTGGCCCTTATTCCATTTAAAAAAACAAACTGCAGCATACTACTGTAAAAGAGACCCTAACTGTTTATATAGTGTGCACACTATGGGTTTATACGTAAATGATGACAGAATGCTTATTCTTTACTAAACTAATCCAGAAACCATTTTTTTGTTTTTAAAAGATGTCTAATAGATGTCTCATAGTCGTCTCAACATAGTCGTCTTTGCTAAAACATGAATAAATTTGGGCTGTCAGTGAAAATATAATAGACGTCTAAGAATAGGCCAAAACTAGTCGTCAAACAAACAGAAATGAATGTCTACACATATAAAGTCTTTCTAATCTGTTTATTTGACGTCTAGTTTTGGGCTATTCTTAAATGTCTATTAGATTTTCACTGATAGCCCAAGTTTAGCCTTGTTTTAGCCATGTTGTCTACGTCTAGATGTCTATTAGACGTCTATTAAACACAAAATTGTTTTCTGGGAACTCTCATGTATATTTGACAAGTCATTGCAACCAAGCTGTTCCATTTTTTTCAAATAATCCTGAATCAATTACAGAATGGATGCAAATGGTTTAGACCAATCCAATGGGGGGAGGATAAACCTGGAGTTAAGCAAGACCGTAGTCCCTATTCGATAAAAACAAAAGATCCGTCTCATGGCAATCATTAGCTGGTTAGCACACTCCTTACACCGATAAGCAGGTGTTTATCTGTAGACCCAGAAACACAATGCCACAGGTGTTGGAATAGACCATTTCTGGCCTTGCTTACTATCCCCTGGGCCGCTGTGGTTTAATATCCCATCACTACAATGCACCAAGGTAGAGACCCACATCTGGCTCTTCTCAGCTGCTGTCACATATCATGCTAGGAGCGCTGGAACCGGATCTACCCTCATCCAATAATTAGTCTCATTTATCCTGCTGCTCCCCTTGGAGTGCCGCTCTGGGCCCCTGCCTGCTTCTCTACGCAGCTTTCATCAGTAAACCATTAAAGTTTCATAAGTATTAACTACTGTCTGATGACACTCTCCCTCAATGGAGCAGCTTTATGAAACTGATGGTGCCCATCACTCTTGCAGGAGTTGATAGATCCCTCTCGCGGGTGCCAGAGAGAGAGAGAGAGAGAGAGAGAGAGAGAGAGACTGACACGGGGCACAGTGGGAAGATGGTAGAACTGATTGCATATGGACACTTTAAAATAAAAGCTCTGAAAAAAGGTTTTACAGATTTAAACATTGCTCTGCAGCAGCTGATAAATCCTTCTGCCATGGATGCCAGAGAGAGAGACTGACATGGGGCACAGAGAAAAGATGGTAGAACTGATTGCATGTGGACACTTTAAAATAAAAGCCACAAAAAAGGTTTTACAGTTTTATGTGGTAAGAGAGTTTTACTGTCTATGGCAGCCCAATATACTGTGGTGTTTTTGACCAGTGTGCTTATTATTCTACAAAAATCATATAGCCAACTATTTTATAAGCTGAAAAAAATGACTTTCTTGAAATCATTTCTTGAAGTTGGGGGGGATATACTGTATATATTATTAAAAAGTGAAAAAATTCATTTAATTTTAACTTAAATGGAAATTCAGGGCTCGACAATATAGAATGCCCAATGACCCTGGCCAGCGTATGAGACGTTCTGGACAATAGACAGGATGGTTACTGGATGGTTACTTGTTACTAAAGTTTAATTTGGCTGCAACTGTTTGTCAATTGCGTGCAGATACCGTCTTAGGGCGCTTTCACACCCATACGTTTGTTTCAGAACTTGTCTTGTTTGCCCAGTTAGCATGGTTCGTTTTCCATATGTGAATCCTGCAATCGCACTCAGATCCACGGCAGATCAATCGGTCCGAGATCGCCTGAATGAGGTGGTCTCAGCTCATTTGAAATAAACTCTGAAGCGGATCGATTGTAGTGAGAAAGCAGTACAATCCAGCAAACTTACAAACCAGGCTATATCACAGTGTATTACAGTTGTGTAATAGCCACAGAGAATTATGAGTAGGGTGGGATGTCATTCCTACCGACAAATGTGCATTTTATGTCGAATGCGAAAGTGAAAGTGTGCTGAAATATTGCTGAGTGCTGTTTATCTGTTAGGAAAACTGACAGAAATTACCATCTGATAATTTTCCATCTGAAATGGATAATTTTTCCATTTTTTAATCTTATATTTTGTATTAGGCCTAATGTTTTGTTCATTTCTGCACTGACATCTCGAAAGAAAGTTCAACACTGATCTGCTTCATGATCTGACTGCAGTCTCAGTTCATCTGTTATTTTTCTCTATAATTTAAGCCTATAATGCATAATTCTAGCCACTATTTTTTTAAATAAATTGATTAATTCAATAAATAGATTTTTGCAAAACTTGACAACTGAAATGAGGCTATGTATGAGAAAGTCTTACCTCTCTGATTCATGTCTGTGGGTGTCAAAAGTAAAGTGCACATTTTCACTTATTTTATATATATATATATATATATATATATATATATATATATATATATATATATATATATATATATATATATATATATATATATATATATATATATATATATATATATATATATATATATATATATATATAATTAAATATTACATATAAATTTAGTTTAATCACAACTGTAATGTTTAAAAAGTGTATGTTTTATTCAGCATAACTGTAAAAGTTATGCTGAATAAAAATTGTAGCTATTAAAAGCTATTTATAGCTATTAACTACTTTTATTTGGTGGGGCCAGTGAAAATTTTGGCAGGGCAAGTAAAAATCTTAACCACTGGCCAAATCAGTCCAGTAGAAAAAATCCTTAGCA
The DNA here is from genome assembly GCF_903798145.1 of Danio aesculapii. Lineage (NCBI taxonomy): Eukaryota > Metazoa > Chordata > Actinopteri > Cypriniformes > Danionidae > Danio > Danio aesculapii. The sequence goes on along the minus strand of NC_079452.1, from coordinate 43,098,516 downwards.
TTGAAGCCTGCAATTGATATTGACCTCAATTGTTATAAATTATGTAATGTTAGTAACACATATTGGCAGTTTTGTGGCATTTGTGGCAACTTTGAGTCTGGTTTTGTAAAGATATAAAATCAAATAATTTAAAATGTCATACTTTTACATGTTTATCAGAAGAACATTCTGGTATAATGTGTTTTACTTCACAAGGAGCCATAGTCAGGGTGCAAATTACAGGGGGTTATGGGGGTCACCACTTTAAATAGTTTGCTCTGATCTGTAACTTAAATATTAATAGTTAAAATAATAGATAATTTAACTATAAATTTGATCACCCCTATAATGGTTTATACCATTGTGAATATATAATCTCACCAAGCTGTATCTGTGGGAATGTATAAACAGTAAAATAAATGCAAACTTGTCACAGTTTGTATTATATTTAAAAAATTGGCATCTTTGATAATCACACATCTGCTAAAATAGCCAGTCAGACATTACTGTAGGCCAGCATACTCTCATTACCCTCAAAATACTGAAAACTTTAACTTTAAAATAAGTTTAATTAATAAATAAGTGACGTTTTACAAACTAATTTTAGGAGGAGCACATGATATGACTGATCATGACTGCTCTCTCATCTGTAATCAGCAGTAATCCAATCAGATAAATCCAATATACCGTTTTCGTCCTACTGCCTTTTCTTCATTTTGGAAGAATCCCCCTTCCACTCCATCTCCATCTTTTCATTCTTTTACCAGGGGGAGCTCTCGAGGCCTACCTGAACTTGGACCCTCTTATAGTCCCTGCGCTCAATTATCTCAAGGTTCTCTCCTGGGACAGCATGCCAAGCCTGCAAATAGCATCAAGCAGTATCAAAGTGTGAACTCAATGCAATTTTATTGCATACATTTTGTTCAATGGGCGGCACAATGGCTCAGTGGGCAAGAAGGTTGCTGGTTCGAGTCCCAACTGGGTCAGTTGGCATTTCTGTGTGGAGTTTGGATGTTCTCCCCATGTTTGCGTGGGTTTCCTCCAGGTGCACAAGAGGTGAATTGGGAGTGTATGGGGGTTTCAGTATTGGGTTGCAGCTGGCATCCACTGCATAAAACATATCCCGGAATAGTTGTCAGTTCATTCCACTGTGGTGACCCTTGATGATTAAGGGACTAAGCTGAAGGAAAATGAATGAATGAATGAATGAAATTTTGTACACTGAAGGATGTATTACACAAACTAACATTACAAAAAAGGTTGCCCCCACCCCTAATCGTCAGTGTATAATTTGCACCCTGGCCATGGGTTGTTCATTTTGTCCTCCCTGTAACATTACTTTTTTACTCGCAGTGTGCCTTGAATCACAAAGAACCACAGTTTCATCTAAAAATCTTCTTTGATTTACTGCTGAAGAGAAAAGGTCTGTAAACCCAGACCTTGGACAACCTGAGAATGACTAAATTAACAGAAAACTTTTGAACTCATGTTGAACTCTTCCTTTAAGATTATGTTTTTCTAAATGTGTTCATTTGTAATAGATATGTTTGTAAATATGTTGTTAAGTCTGTTGAACTTAATTATTTATGCTCAATGTAAAGTTAATACAACTCAACAAGACACAAAATACACGTTATAATTTTGAGTTCAGATAACAATTGTATTTTTTAGTGTGGCTCGTGATGTGAAGCAGTTGTGTTATATACAATATTAAGCCAGAGTATAGAGTAAGGATCAGTTTCCAAGCAATGAGCCATTGGATAAGATATTAATCCATGCTCTCCCCATGAGGTGTAAACAATATAAACCAGAAGGATCTAAACAACACACACACACACACACACACACTTGGAAAATTATCATCCATCCATTACAACTGCAGCCCTGTAACATGTCAATATTTAGGAAAGTTCAACACTCCTGTATAACAATAGTTGAATTATCATTATATTTGCTGAAGAGGCACGGGTCCTCTTCAAAGTCTGTTAGATGATGAGAGGACATGTTTTTGATGATGGCTGAATGAGCTCGTATAATGTACTCGTGCACTGTCTGTCTCCTGTTGTTATAGCAGACCTCTTTGCTCTCGCACTCCTATTACTGCAGTGTCCCTCTCCATTGTAACAGCCTTAATTAAAGATTAATGGCAGGGTTTTCCCTGCGTGTAGAGTGGAGATAACTCATTTCCCAAGGCTCTTCTTTAAAAGCACCGCACTGCTGGGAGCGCTAAAAACAGGAGAGACTGCGGTGCTGCGAAGAACAAAGGCACTCTGGCCTATCCCCTTTCCCCTTTTTCCCATCGCAGGCCATGTAATAACGGAGCCGAGGCTGTGAAAATAGAGGTGCAATGTTGAAGGTAGTCATTTCAATTTTGGCAGCCAAAGAGATGCAATCAGCTCATTTAAAAGCCTGCGTAGTGGCTACCTTTCTTTCCTCCCATGTGACAATTACCGCCGCCGTCTCCATCAGGCTCTTTAATGGCTCTGCTTGGAGCCTGTCGAAGACCATCAGGCCTCGTTTTTTGTCCTTTTCTAGAGGGAGCTTTAAAAAGAGCCAGCACAAGAGAGCAACAAATTGGATAGGGTTATATTTTGCTGTGAAAATTTAGATTTTTCCTTTACCATTCAACGTCAATTGGTGTATTTAATGACTTTTTGTTTCTTTGCTATTTCATTGGTTTAGGTATGAGGAATTTAATGTTTCTTTGTAGAATGTGTGATTACCTTGAGGTAGCGTCCATGTTAAAGTTTCAACAATCCCATTCAAAATCCATACTTGCACTACCTGAAAAAAGTTGCCTATCCACGTTTTACGAACAGCAAAGGTCTCTAGATTACGCTTATCTTACCGAAATAAAATATGATCAAGTCTTGATTTTTAATTATTTAATTAGGACAGTGAGGTCTGACTTTGCTCAGACAAAAGTTTTGTCACTAATCAGAAATCATGTACAGTATAGAATAAATAGAAGAAAGTCATGGTGCAGTGGAAAAAGAATTAATATTATGACTTCCATGAGCTTGGAGGACTGCATCCATGCATCTCTGCAATGACTCAAATAAGTTATTAATAAAGTATTTGGAATGGCAAAGAAAGCATTCTTGCAGGAATTCCAGGGTTCAATACCTCCTCCTTCATGTTATCCCAAACATCCTCAATAATGTTCATGTCTGGTGACTGGGCTGGCCAATCCTGGAGCACCTTGACATTCTTTGCTTTCAGGAACTTTGATATGGAGGCTTAAGCATCCTGCTGAAGAATTTTTCTTCTCCTGTGGTTTGTATTGTAATGGGCAGCACAAATGTCTTGATACCTCAGGCTGTTGATGTTGCCATCCTCTCTGCAAATCTCTCACACGCCCCCATATTAAATGTAACTCCAAATCATGATTTTTTTTTCTTCACCAAACTTGACTGATTTCTGTGAGAATCTTGGGTCCATGTGGGTTCCAATATGTCTTCTGCAGTATTTGTGATGATTGGGATGCAGTTCAACAGATGATTCATCTGAAAAATCTACCTTCTGCCACTTTTTCTAAATGGTTAACTAGAAGTCAAGTTATTATTTGTTGTTCTTACAACTGGGATTGACGACAAGACTTTGTCAGGTAGTGTACTGTGGTTAGGAACCGTCTGTGAAGTCTAAGCAAATCGTTTGTGGATCTATAGAATAACCATTTATTTATTTTCATATGTGAGAAAAAATATTTCTAGGCCTGCACCTCACTATATATTTTGCTAATTGTCTAAAGACCTTGACACAAGTTGACAGTCAGCCATGAGCCAACATCTGGCCATTTGGTCAGCTCAAATTTTGCAGGGTGTTCTGCACTGTTGGCTTTAGTGTGACTCTATTGGGGGCCTTTTTTGGCCAAATCTCCATCTGTCTGCATTGACTCCATTGGTAAGAGAGAAATCTGATTTACTCTTTAGTCTAAGAAGCGAGTTGGTGCATGACAATAAAATCAAAAGTGATGAATGCCAACAAGGAATTGAAGACAGCACAGACAGAAGGCTGTTTTAATTTAATGTCATCTTACCTGAACATTTTAATAGGCAATTATATATAACAACATGATCCATCTGGAATAAAGAAAGTGAAGAACATTCATAATGAAAATGATTAGCAAGCGCTGCTTTGTTTACAGTCAGTATATTGACAAATATAGAATATGGATGATATAGAAAGTTACTTTCTCTCATTCAGGTGCTGACCGTATTTGTTTTTCATTAGATGTAATCACTGTGTCGTGTTCAATGCAGCTTTCTTATACAGATCCATTTTCATCTTTCACAGTCATTCCTTCATTGCCATCGACTTGGTTTGTCAGAGCACTGACCCAAAGTCAGATGTTTAGATGAGGATGCTGATTTGTCATTTTTGTCAGTGCCTTTGTTGCAAATGTGCCTATATAGTGGAATAAACATCTAAGCACTACCAATTTAACTTTCACAGTCTGCATCAACACAATGTATGGTTCCATGAAAAATCTATGAAAACGTTCAATTTTACAAAAGGTTCATTATTAGCATTTATCCCATGATCTGTTTAAATTATTGGTTCTGATTGGCTCGAAGGTGTTTAATAAAATAATAGAATGCACAGGTGATTCCAGTCAGTTTTGATCACCGAAATAAATGCACTGACCTCAAACATTAGTAGGAACCATATCAAGTCAATATCTATGTTTCCATCCAAAAATGTGAATTAACTTTATGTGCAAAACTGGATTATCACATAAAAGATGTGTGAATAGAGCAGCGTTTCCCTTCAATAAGTCAAAGCGAACAAAATCGTCATTTCCTGATTATCTGGCGGCAATTATCTACAGTAAAAACGGAATTTGCTGCGATAGGAGAAGCTGTGTGAATCTTTTCTTCATTTAATAAATGACTTGCGCCTCAGAAGGCATTCCTGACACGCAGTGAATGCGCAGTGGCGCTTGAAGGCATGAGACGCGGAGCACAGATGCTCTTGATTATGGAGGTCATCAATAATATACTAACACTAATACTGAAACGGTTAAGGCTTTTAGAATGTCCAAAGCAACATTTCAGATGTTTTACAGTGTGCTCAGCCTGCTGGTTTATCCATTCACGCACATTTTTATCATCACATGATCTCTTATAACAAAAGCACATGACCTTTTTTAATGAGAATACTGGAATTTGTTCGGTAAAAGTGTTTCCATTGTGGTTTATGCGCATCTTTTCTTATCGAATAAAAAGTTTATCCTACTGCGTTATGTGCATACGTTTTTTTATGCACATATTCAAAATTGATGCACATCTTGGCGTTTCCGACAACCAGTTTTTTATGCGCATATCAAAAATGCTAATAAAGCTAATAAAGGTTACAAAGTCTTCATTCTTCTGGGTGATTTTGCGAACATCAACATGTGTTTCACCAGGGAGCTAATGTGGATTAACCAAATTGCAGATCCAAAATATTTGCAAAGAGGTAGCTAACATTATTTGAGCTTTATGCTGTTGCACGCACTCCCCAGTTACCTATAACTTAATATATAACTAACTAATCTATACCTTAGCAAATGACCACAGAATAAGCAGGATATTAACTCACCCACTCTCATCACTTAATAAGATATCTAGACATCACTACATTTAATACATGCATGCCCTCTGGGGTTAAAGGGACTGTTCACCCAAAAAATAACATTTCATTTACTTACACTCTAGTGGTTTGAAACTTTTATGATTTTTTTTTTTTCTGTTGAACGCAAAATATTCAGAAGAATTTATGAAAAAATAAGCTATTGACATTTATAGGTCCCGTCCGAATCGTTTTTATGTGGTTTGGCCTTTAGTGCGCATGCAGAAGCGGTATCAGGTCACTAAAATCAAAACTTGAAAAGTGAAAACTCGAAGTGAAAACTCCAGTCGGCATAAAGATTTTTTAAAAACTCTAGGGACTGTATAGTCATGTAACTGGTGAAACAGGAGTTTTTGGCTTTTCCACGCCATCATTTGCTTTTTGTGATGACCAATTGTGCACAGTGATCTCAGTTTTGAGATCAAATGCTATTGATTGTGCTAACAGGGCTTATATCATGTATTCTGATATGGACAGTTATCTCATTGCCAACCAGAAACGATAATAACCCTTTTTTTCAGGCTTCTGAATAGGCTATATGACTTTATGGTTTGGAATATATTGCCACCTGTTGCTTTGGCATGTTTCTGACAATGCCTCATAAGGTGTTTTTATGTTTTGATGTGGACAAAGATTTCTTTTTCAACAGTGCATGCATGGAAGATATATTTTTTTAAATGGAGCAAAGTTTTAAATTGCAAAAATACCAATGTACATGTAAACATGGCCATATAGGGGCAAAAACCATGTAAATCAAGTTCTGTTTTTTTCCAACATTCTTCACCATAAATTCCTTTGTGTTCAACAGAATAAAGAAACTCAGGCTAGTTTGGAACAAGTGGAGGATATGTAAATGATGACTGAATATGCATTTTTGACTAAACTATACCTTCAAATTCTCAAGTTTTCTGTTATCAATCAGGCCATTTACTTTGTAGTAATAAATGCAAGTTGTTTTCGTCAAGACTCTGACTCTGAAGAGGTTCTGTCTTTGCTTTGGGGTAGGTCACTTCAATTTGGTTCATTTCAAGAAGACAGTAGGTTGGATTAGTTGGCTTTCTCCTGTTAGAGACTGTCACGTCTGAGCTAGGTAATACTGCCCATATGCACACCCTAATTATTTACTCTGCAGGCAGTGAACAAGGTCATGCTTGTTATACCATCATCCAATTCACACAATCAGATTCAATCCACACAATCAGATATCTCACAAAGAGAACTAATCTCGTTCTTTCACAAGCAATTATCTTGATGCAACCGGCTGGTGGGAGACGCACCGACCAGTCCAGATGAAGGCAATGACTTTCATTTTGCATCAGGCCCAGAGATGCGCACAGATCCGTGGCTAAGTTAAACTGTCAATCTGTGCTTCTATTGGAAAATTTGAGCTAAATTAAAGAGAGCTCTGACTCTGGATTGAGGCCAAAACAATTAAGGAGCACTTGCATGGACACAACAGATGAGGCTTAGGAGAATGGCATTTCCCCAGTGTCCATTCACAATCCATGACCTTTTTCAAAGAGTTAGGATTTTTTTTCTCTGAAGTACGAACAGAGTTTTGACTGAAAAGATAGTAACATAATTTAATACTGTGTAAAATATTAAAACTAAGGTATCAATTTATTTAACGTGAAAATAGCATACATCTTTTTTATTCCATAAGTTAAAATGTGCTCTGTTTATGTTTTATCTTTAATATTTAGTTAATTTACAGAAATCAACCACCAAAACCACTGAGTAAACAATGGTTTATATACTAATATATAAATTCAGTTATATTTAGAATGAGAATGAATTGATGACGTATTATTAAAATATCAAAGTGCAGCACCAAAATATTGATTAAATGGAATTTTAAGTGTTTATTCTTGGCATTCCAATAGGTTTTATGCATTTGTCAGTTGTAATAATTGTTGTAATAATTTAAAATATAACATTATTAAATATATAATATTTTGTACTTTTATGTATTTTAAAAACTCACAGTATTGTTATTTTGTTTAATATATATCTGTAACTTTGAATGATGATTGAGCATTATTTAACCAATATTCTGACATGCTTTTTATTTTGACAAACATTAGCTGGATCATTAAAGTAGACATTTTACTTGCATTTAATGTTTTCAGTATATATATATATATAATTTATTTATTTATTTTTTATTTTTTTGCATGTATTGTGTATATCCATAGATATACTGTATGTAATGCAATAAATAAACAATTAAATTCAGAATTATTACCTCCCCCTTTGATTTTTTTATATACATTTTTATAATTCCCCAATGATGTTTAAGTAAGGAAATTTTCACAGTATGTCTGATAATACTTTTTCTTCCAAAGAAAGTCTTATTTGTTTTATTTTGGCTAGAATAAAAGCAGTTTTTAATTTTTTTAAAACTATTTTAAGGTCAAAATTATTAGCTCCTTTAATATATTTTTTTTTTCGATAGTCTACAGAACAAACCATCATTATACAATAACTTGCCTAATTACCCTATCATGCTTAGTTAACCTCATTAACCCAGTTAAGCCATTAAATGTCACTTTAAGCTGTATAGAAGTATCTTGAAAATATCTAGTGAAATATTATTTACTGTCATCATGGCAAAGATTAAAAAAAATCTTCTCTCCGCTAAACAGAAGTTGGGGAAAAAATAAACAGGGGGGCTAATAATTCTTACTTCAACTGTATGCATTGTTAGATCACCATCTCCACGCCAGATAAATAAAATCCAGCCCCTCAAGCCAGATCTTGTCAGGAAATGTCAGTTTCTCCAGGTTTCTAGACAACAAGTCAGCAGAGTTACCTTTTACCTGTTAACCAGTATTCAACTGAATTAACAGTCTCCTATCAATATAGGAGTTGACTGAGAAAGCCAGAGAGAAGCAGAAGCAGGAGATGAAGTAATAATGATAAAGAAAGAGCAGAGTTTATTGAATAATCTAAGTTGTGTATGATTCAATGCTTAGACATTATCTGCAGGAAAATTACTGCTTCACAACATTGTCCAGAGACAATACAGACCTTGAAATGGAGACATCCTCTTATCTCTTACTCATAAAATCAAGTGTCGCTTGAATCCACACAGTCATAAGATTATAACAACATGGAAAAGTGAAATAATAATGAAACAATAATTATAGGAAAATAGTAATAATAAAATATAAAAGCATAATAAAATGACAAATAATAATCAAATCATAAACTAATGATCAATAAAATGAAATAATGATAATTATATAGATGACTAATGATCATCTGATTAAATAAAATAGTTAAATGAACAATAAATAAACATAAACACAAATGAATGGTTGCTTAAATTGAAACAACACACACATAAATTTGCTACAAGGATTTTCAGATCCTTAGTTAGGTTCTTCATATAGTACGTTTTCAGATGTTATTTTTAATCTATGTGAATTTTTTAGTGTAATACTTGTGTGTGATTTATCTTTTATTTTTGGGGGGGATAAGAGGAAAAGGCCGCTGCTTTGCTCAAATATCAAACAGGCTGCAGCAGCACAACAACACAACCATCAAATAATCAGTGTTGTGTAAATACAGAGATATGTGCCTGTCCTCCTATCTGTATTGTCTGGGACCTTGTCAAAGGACACGGCTGTTTTTCCATACACTTCAGCAGCAGGCAATAAAGTGAGTGACAAACAAGACAAGCAGCCATATGCGATCAATGCCTGCAGAAATGTAAAAAAAAAAAAAAAAAAGCTCTCTAAACAGGACTGCACACATGAGCATCAATAAAAAAAAAAAAAGATTTCCAGTTCAGCAGAGAGTAATGCTTGTGATGTGCAGTAACTGGAAATATCTGGATAATATCCAGATATGACCTCAATCAACACCTCAGAGATGCTTTATACCATTGCAGATTAGCTCAGTCAGGCTGAAGTTTTCTGACTGGTTTTATAGCTCATAACTAGAGCAGAGGTAAAATGAAAAAAAAACTTTTACTGGAATCACGTTTAGATTATACATACAGTGCTCAGCAAATATAAGTACACCCCTCACAAATCTATCTTTTAAATTCATATTTTTAATAGGAAGCTATACAATATTATATTTTTGCATGTACATTAGATACATCAGTACTGAAGCCAAATCTGGAGCTTATCTAACAAAATAACTTACAATAAAGGTCCAAAATTAAATACAAATTTTATAAAAGAGGAAAAATCAAGAGAAGCAAAAAAAATGAAATGTTTATTTGAATTTTTAGTTGAAATTTGTTTGCAATATTTTGCTTGAATTTAATTGTATTATATTTTAATTTCTAAATGTTTGGTGAATAAAATATTATTTTAATAAATATATCTGTTTAATAAATCTGTTTTGTTTAAATGTACCAAAATACATTGCCTATATTCCCTGATAAAAATATGAATATTCAAAATGGGTTGTACTCAATTATGTTGAGCACTGTACTGTGTGTGTGTGTGTGTGTGTGCGCGTGTGCGCGTGTGTGTGTACGCGTGTGCGCATGTGTGTGTGCGTGTGTGTGTGTGTACAGTATGTCTGATGATATTTTTCCTTCTCGAGAAAGTCTTATTTTTTTATTTCGGCTACAATAAAAGCAGTTTTTTCATTTAAAAAAAAAAACATTTTAAGGTCAATATTATTAGCCCCTTTAAGCTATATTTTTCTCTGATAGTCTACAGAACAAACCATTATTATACAATAACTTGCCTAATTACCTTAACCTGCAGTTAATAACCTCCTGATTAACCTAGTTAAGCCTTTAAATGTCACTTTAAGCTGTATAGAAGTGTCTTGAAAAATATCTAGTCAAATATTATTTACTGTCATCATGGCAAAGATAAAATAAATCAGTTATTAGAAATGAGTTATTAAAACTATTATGTTTATAAATGTGTTGAAAAAAATCTTCTCACCGTTAAACGGAAATTGTGGAAAAAATAAACGGGGGCTAATAATTTAGGGGGGCTAATATCTCTGACTTCAACCAACGTCTGTTCCTGTATCAATGTCATGTTATTTATTGTATGTTAATAGGAAAATAATTACAAAATGAAATCATTAAAATAGTGAATAAAAGATGGAAGGAAAAGAAAACATACAATATATTTAAATAATTATTTATATTATATTAATATTTCTATTTGTTCTAGCTGTATTATATATAGTTTTTGTTTAAATGTTTTCCTTGTGTTTATCTTGTAAAACAGCACAGAAAATTGGCACCAGATATATATTTTTTATTTTAACTAAGGGTGGTTGTTTATACATATGATTATAAACATAAAAATATGATTATAAATGGTTGATATTAATTATAAATGATGATTTATAAATTTTCTGTTCTCATGTTTGTATGAAATAAGCATTTGTTTAATCATCTGAATTATTTCTTGGATTTTGTATCACCATATAGTCCCTAAATACATAAATGTTGGGAAAGAGATTGAAATTACAAACATATTTTCAACCTAAAGTTGCACCATTTCTTACCAGCCTTTATAAACAATTTACTGATAAAAAAATATCAAATATAGAAAAAGATCAGTAGTTTTAAGTGCGATTTAAGAAATAGATGATAAATTACACAAAAACAGTCTTTTATCACTTGCTAGGCGTCTCATCCTGTTGCCTTTTTGAAGGCTTGTACTGCATGACTGCACTGCCATCTACTGTTGAAGAAGCTCTAATCACTTACTGTATGATCTGTAAAATACAAGCACTTATTGCTTTAAATTTTGTTAACATATCTAACATGCCATCTATAGTGAATTTGGGCTTTAAATGGATCATTAATTGTTTCAGGCATCATTATCTCTGCAGTATCCTATAGAAGCAAAAAGCCATGGAGAAATAATATATTTAGTCTATTTGAGTTGTTCAGCGCTTTTCCAAGCTAATTACTTAGCTGCATTAGTGCTGTATTTTTAATTATCAGTGGCCAATTAGAGAAATGGAAACCAACAAGCTGTCTCTTTTCCCATTTCATTAATGTAAGTGATGTGCAATGTAGCTCAGTGTTTGACAAATCATTGCTTTATTCATCAGAGAGATTCAGCTCTGTTACTTGTGAAATGTCCTTTTAGAAGAGTTTTATTTTCTTAATGGAGAGTAATGGAATATATTTCTCTTTTATTTTCTTAATTGCTTTGACGTGTCAGCTGGAGTCCAGAGGAATGTTTTATATGACATTGTACTATTACAGAGTACCTTTTTTGGACAGAATATATATCTTTAAAGGGCAGACAGAGCTTTCATCTCAATGATGTTGCAGTATTACAAATAGCAAATGGAAAATGCAAACGGTTTGTTATTGGTCAGTCAGCAAGTTTGTCACAATCATTGATAAATTGCCTAATTGTGCTTATTTGATCCAATCACGGTTATTTTAGAAAACATTATTGTGTTTTTTACAGTTAATGTTCAAGTCATGCTAATGATTATTATTTCTTAAAGTTTATCACTCAGATAAGGACAGTCGCAAAATTAGGAGACACTAAATTTCTGTGGAGCCTGAAAATAACATAAAAGATTAGAAAAATATATATTATATTATATTATATTATATTATATTATATTATATTATATTATATTATATTATATTATATTATATTATATTATTGGTTAAACTGTCTAAATCTTTCGTGGCACAGATTCTACAAAGTACTGAAAATATTCCTCCGAGATTTTGTATATTGCTCCGAGAGTTCCATATTGACAAGATAGCATCATGTAGTTGCTGCAGATTTGTCGGCTGCACATCCATGATGCAAATCTCCTGTGCCACCACATCCCAAAGGTGCTCTATTGGATTGAGATCTGGTGACTGTTGAGGCCATTTAAGTACAGTGAACTCATTGTCATGTTCAAGAAACCAGTCTGAGATGATTCGTGCTTTATGGCATGGCGCGTTATCCTGTTGGAAGTAGCCACCAAAAGATGGGTACATTGTTGTCATAAAGACTTGGACATGGTCAGCAACAATACTCAGGTAGGCTGTGGTGGACACGATGCTCAGTTGGTAGTAATGGGCCCAAAGTGTACCAAGAATACATCCCCCACACCAGTACACAACCACCACCAGCCTGAACTTTTGATACAAGGCAGGATGGCTTCATGCTTTCATGTTGTTGATGCCAAATTCTGACCCTACCATCCAAATGTTGCCACAGAAATCAAGACTCATCAGACCAGGCAACGTTTTTTCAATCTTCTATTGTCCAATTTTGGTGAGCCTGTGCAAATTGTTGCCTCAGTTTTCTGTTCTTAGCTAACATTAGTGGCACACAGTGTGGTCTTCTGCTGCTGTAGCCCATCCACCTCAAGGTTTGACGATTCAGAGATGCTCTTCTACATAACTTGGTTGTAGCAAGGGGTTATTTGAGTTACTGTTGCCTTTCTGTCAGCTGGAACCAGTGTGACCATTCTCCTCTGACAAGGAGAACAAGGCATTTGCGCCCACAGAACTGCCACTCACTGGACATTTTCTCTTTTTCTGACCATTTTCTGTAAAACCTAGAGATGGTTGTGCGTCAAAATTCCAGTAGACTAGCAGTTTATGAAATACTTAGACCAGCCTGTCTGGCACTAACAACCATGCCACATTCAAATTCACTTAAATCACCTTTGTGCACATGGCAGTTGCTGCCATGTGATTGGGTGATTAGAAATTTGTATTAGCGAGCAGTTGGACAGGTGTACCTCAAGTGACCGGTGAGTGTGTCTAATAATATATTGAAGTCACAGTTCAGTACATACCTTGGTTTTTGTGGTCATGGTTCGATACTGGTATGGTACAACAAAAATAATCAACAAATCTCTAGTGCTTGCTTTTTCTGTTTATTTTGAACAGGCAAAAGGGATTTGTCATAATCAGCTACAGAACTGAAAAGCATCTTGTGATGCAAATATACAAAATAAACATAATAATAAAAAACAAAACGTTAAAATTAGGAAACTGTGTAAAAAAAAAAAAAACATAATTCGTTGCCTTGGAATTATAAGGTTCTCTCTGCATTCTGAATGATTTTGAGATAATGAGCTTCAAAGTTTTTGCATTCCATAGCAAACAATATGTGTGTAGCATTTGTTTTTTTAAAGTCTTAAAATGCAAACAACTTATAAAAAAACATGGCATAATGTAAATAAGTTGTCATTTAATAAGAATATGTCAATAACTACATTTTTTTTTATTACTTTTTGGGGGTTTTCACCTTTTTTATTGTATATGACAGTAGAGATTATTGACAGGAAAGCACGGGGAGCAGAGAGAGGGGAAGGATCAGCATAGGACCGCGAGGCGGGAATCGAACTCGGGTCGCCGTGAGCACCGAAGTGTCGAGGCACTAACCACTTCACCACTGGCGCCAATGAATAACAAAATTTTGACAAAAATGTCTGATAGGACCTTATAATTCTAAGGTAACGAATTGTGTATCAAATTTAAGATTCAGTAACATTAAGCTTGCTAACTAATGCTAACACTGTGTCCATCCATAACAGGAGGTGTAGCGGACAAAACTGTTCAATAATATGTGCGCGTAGAAAAGGGACTTGTGCGCACACGATAAACAGTATCTTATAGTTCCATTGTTTGACTGTTACACTTGCGTCCACCTGCAACAGTGCTCATTTCCACACTCACAGCATTGGACCAATCAGAAGAACTCTGAGGTGGGAGCTAAAAAATAAAAGAAAAAAATAGTAATCAATAAGTTGTTACTTTATTAAATGTTAAACATATTTTAATTAGTTTTTGAAGTTATAAATGGTTGTTGTTTTGATGCCATGAAAAATTTGAAATATCATAGAAATTTGTGTTGATTAAATTAAAAAAATTAAGGAAGCAACAATTTTTTGTATGCTTCACAAAAACCATGATGTCACAGGTCTGTTTAGTCAGCAAATCAGTGAGTCTCAATTTAAACGACCACACCATTTTAGCGTCTGCACTCTCAAGGCATGTTTTTCACAAAGTGGGTGATGTCAATGATGTTAATAATGTCAGTGTTAAAAAAACTATAAAAACTATTTTTAGACATCACGCGCTAAAATCTTCTCCATTTTATCCAAAAATGTCCTTTGCGTCATATAAATCTGAATATCAGCCATAAAATAATACAAGATGCACCATGAAGAGTTTTAATAAGTATGATTTAATTCCATTGGAAGAAAAATAAATATACATTAAATAAATAAATATAATATACTCTTGAAGTGACTGCTGTTTTATTTACAACATCCATCACATAATGAAGAACTTTAGAAATCACATAAATATATATATATATAAATAAATAAATAAATAAATATTTTGCTGAAACAGAACAGAGTTACTATATAATTTTACGACAGTGAAAACAGACACATATTCACAAAATGTAAAAATGTCTTTCTGTCGGCAGATCTTCAGTAAATCACACTTCTCTTCAGAATGTACGGCCGTCTGGATTTATTAGTGCGCAGTTGTCTTTTCAGTATATAGGGAGATTTCCTCTTCAGTGGACTGTCGCTGTTTTGCTCCAGCTCCAGATATTCCTGCTCGTCTTGAAGCTGAAATGAAAGACAGAATGTTTGAGCATTTTACCTCAATGTCACTCAGATTAATACAGCGCTGAAAATCACAACCATTGGGTGGACAGCGCTGTCAATCATCTGTCATGGCCTGAATGACACTCAGTTCATCATGTGGCTCTTTCTAATGGTTTTCTGCTTAGAGCTCCACTGAAGTGTGCTTGAATAACGTGTGCAGCTGATGGAGTCTACTGGGCAAAAGGTAATAAAGGTAAAAAGGCAAAAGGTTAACGGTAATTTTGGGGAATTTTAATGTTCTGTGAGTTGACCCATCAACTGTAGGTTTACAAAAAATCACTGTCACTTTCAAGTACAGCAATTCATATCGAATGTTTTTTTCGTTTTGCAGTTTTTGCAGTTTTGTTTGCAGTTGTTGCTTTTGTGGTATTGAACTTTAAATAATTGTATTACAATCAATCAAATATTTCAGATACATTTAACACATTTATGTAGATGTTGCTTCTGTTTTTTTTTTGTAATTCAGAATTTGTTTCATCTAAAAAGATATAGGTTTTTATTAATAGATGTATTTTTTTCATTATTATTATTGGTTATTAGCTAAAAAAATCAGATGTCATGTTTTTGTGGAGTACAATTGCAAAGCACATCATTTTTGGAAATGAGTAAAACTGGAGTTTTTTTGTGTAATTTTCAGAAATTTAAGTATCGAATACTGACTACAGTTGCATAAATATTTTTTAAAAGGTTTAGGACACCCTCAAGTGCTTTTTTGAGATTTTAACAGTTTTGTTTGTGTTAAGCATCATTTAAGACAGCGTTAGCACCTGTCAGCTTTAATTGTGGGGAAAACTGAATAATTTTGAGCTTTTGTCAGCTAATTTCATCTTCCGGGTTTAAAATAATTTTTGGGGCGGCATCAAAATCGGTGCTGTAGCACATATCTGCTAGTGGAGTAATGACGTATTGGTTTCTCATTATTACTCATAGCAGAGTTTTCTTATCCTATGAGAAGACCCTGCTTCTTAATTATTCATGAGAGCATGTGCTTTTCTAATGCAAGGCAGACCTGCTAAGCTTTGAGACCCAATGACTAAATGAGACTGTGTCCATGCATGGCACGGGTCGTATGTGTTTGTTTCCATGATCCACGGGGTTTGTTGCATGTTTTTTCCCGCGATTCTGTCAGGGCCGGTACAACAAAGCTGTTGGTTTGCAGCAAGCATTTTTGCCGAGAAAACTGTACGAGAATTAGAGAATGGCGGACTTTGTCTTTTAACAGTTGAGTTTATTACCATTCAGTCACATCGCTTATATACGTGCTGCTGTGTTCGCACATTTGTAAAATCCTCCAGATTACTGCCAGGGTTAATAGTTGAAACAGACATGGACCTCCTGCACTGCTATCCACTGTGTCTGCATTCAGACCCGGGGATTGAGGAGGAGAGAAGCGCTCCTCATTTATAGTGTTGATATAAACATGATTATTTTTATAATGATATAACAAATTGTGGTTATGTGTGTATGAAATTACGAATAACAAATTTAGCAGGACATTAAATTACTTTTTAAATTACTTATTATTAGTATTATTAAATTACTTCTACTGTTTATTTCTTTGCATGTTAACTTTGTAAACTATAAAATCATGGGTCTCCTCACAGTTTGTGTCTCATTTTGTGAGCCGACTGACAACTCCCCTCTTTCTCCCCTGCTCTGCTGGCCACGCCCACTCCTCCCTGTGCTCGCAGTGCTCCATGCCCATCTCGGAGCATTTTTATTTTAAAATCTGTAGTAGACTTGAACCGAAAGAGTGGGGTTTATGATCCTTTAAATAGGGTTTTATGTTTTTGCATGTACATACATATACTGTAGAAAAAAACAGAGACAGAGTGTAGTTATAATAATAATTTGTGTGTGTGTGTTCACTTTAAACTTAAACTTTAAACGTAATTTTTTTAAGTTTTAGTGCTTTTGAATTTTCATTTTCTTTATAATTTTCATTAAATATTTTTTTTATTTTACTTTCAAAAGAATGAAAATGAGAAACGTTTCCTTGGCGAATAGCAAATAAATATGTTATGTTACATATTTTACATATTTTATTTCCTATTGGTTAGCAGTTAGCACTTGACTAATAGCACTTAACTAATAAGACCACTTTATATTTTAAGTACTAAAACCAAACATGAATTGAAGTATAAATCTACATATACAGTACAAAAAGAGTCTCCTACAGTTTGCTGCCATGTATCAGAACATGTCAGTTATTTACTGTCACAGATCATTTATGTAATTTCTCACCTCTCTAGGTTGCAGGACCCTGCAGAGGTTCTGAATGTCATGCATTTCTTCCAGCATCTGAAGAAGAGTTCCCGAGACCCTCTGCTCATAGTCAGCGTGGACCTCAGTGTCCTCCGCCACATCCTCATTGGCCCAAGCTTCCAGCCACGAGTCACCGAGCCCGTTCACCATCCTACACACGTCCTGCAGAGGAAGCTGCCACAGGGGGGCGATGTGCCTGCTCGCCTTTACCTGTATACATGGGTCAGAGAGAGAAAGAGAGAACAAAAACTGTGAGTTGCAAAGTCCACTCATAATGGACATCTTTTTATGTTAAGTTTCACTAAAAATCTCAAGTAGCTGGTTGCAGATTTTCAGGCTTATTTCAATTGAATGTATATGGTTGCTCGTTTAGAAGCATCTTCAATTGTTGATTGGCACAGTTTACACTGTTAATAGCCATTCATTGGAATAATATAAGTGTCAAAAAGTCTTAACATCCAACCCCATTGCCCCTTTCTCTGTCTCATTGGATTAAAAGTCATGTTTATTGTGCAGCCTGAAGCAAATAATACAACTATATCAAACTGAAAAATTGTATATTCTTATTACCACCTAAAGGCTGTTGACGTTTTTTTTTTTTTTTTACAGCTCCTCGTTTTCATTATTAGACATAGCCTGCCGACATTTCAAAAGCATTAGCATTTAAAACATTATATTTAATATAGGTATTATAAGTAATTTTAAGTTGTTGGTAATTTGATTATTTACTCCGAACGTAACTGCAACGTATTTAGACCATAATTTAGTTACCAGTTATATGTTGCCAGTTGCCAAGAAAATAAAATTCAAAGGGGGCTAATAATTCTGACTTCAACTGTATGTATATATATATATATATATATATATATATATATATATATATATATATATATATATATATATATATATATATATATATATATATATATATATATATATATGTGTGTGTGTGTATATGTATATGTATGTATATGTATGTATGTATATATATATATATATATATATATATATATATATATATATATATATATATATATATATATATATATATATATATATATATATATATATATGTATGTATGTATGTATATATGTATATATATATATATATATATATATATATATATATATATATATATATATATATATATGTATATATATGTATATAGATATGATATATATAGATATGATATATATACATATATATATATATAGAATATGATATATATATAGATATGATGTCATTTTATGTTTACTGTATTTATCAAAAAATGAATTACTTTCAGCTAATCATATTATGTGTAACTGCAGCGTATTGACGACTCAAGTTTCGACGTGACAATTATGTCGTGACAACCGGAAAAGTGAAATTCCCAGTTACGTTGCTACAATGTAACTTTGCGACGTTGCCAGTCAATCACTTACCATAACCTACTGTAGATTTATTTTTGTACAGCAGAGAATTAGATATTTGAGTTTATTGGTTCTGAGTAAATGTCCACTGAATGGTCCAAGCTAATTTTGATGCCTCTGACTAAAGGTAAGACGTGCCTAATTTTGAGTATTAGTTCATCATTCACAAAATATTCCACCTTTATAGGGCAAATGAGGACAAGTAATTCTTGTCCAAATGACCAAATTGTTGATACAACGTCGTGATTACTAACTGGCAACCTCATGAAGTTATATTGTAGCAACGTAACTTTCACTTTTCCAGTTGTCACGATGTAATTAGTTATGTTGTCACAATGAATCTTGGGTCATCAAAATACGGGTGATATTTAGAATTTTAATATTTTAAATATAACCCAGCTAGCCAAAAAATGTGATTGTTATGTAACTGCAACGTATTTTGATGACCCATGATTCGTTCCACCCACATATTTAGAAACTGCATTACAGCCTGGTGACGAAACACAAAAGATGATTATGCATAGATGTGAACTGACCTATGGTATGAAAGGGATGACCTTTTAATGAGGTATATTTTTAAGAAATATTTTTGTATTGTATCAAACATTACAGCCTGTAATTTATTTTATTTGATCATAAATAGTTGGCTACATGTCCCCTCTTTTCACATCTCTCCTCTTTTTAGATGAGTGAACACCTATTTAATGTGTGTCACCTATTTAATTCATTTAGTTTTTGTATAAAAATAGTAATAATAACTTATCATTTTGCTTCCGAACTCAAAGTGCATGGTTACACTTTAACAATTAAAGATAATTCAAAGTTGATAATAGATAAAGCTGATGATGATAAATAATCAAATATATTCGAGTTTTTGAAGCTTTGGTAGCATATTTGTGTTGCAAGAGATGGCATCACTGGTGTTTATAGAGACTCACTCAAAATCTCAGCTTATAAAAAGTCAAGCTGTCTCCAAACATTACTATATTCCCAGTCTCCATCAAGCTTATGGGTTGCCAATACTGGATAAGCACATTTTGAGTTTTCTCTAGTGTCTTTATTGGCCTTCACAGGATGAAACTAACAAGATCAAGGCCTAGAGTGATATCTGGAAATCTACTTTCAACCTGTTGGCTGTAACTTTGTAAAAGCCTTATATTACACCAGTCTTAAATAACACAATCTTCTTTAGTTTGTGAGTCTGATATTGGAAAGAAAGTGTAAATAATCTCAGTGGTTCAAATATATCAATCTGAAAGATTTTTTTTTTAATGAAGTAAGGAAAATACCACCCGAAGGCCGTCTGTGTGCTTTTACAGCAACTTGTTTTTATTATCACACATAGCCTGCTGACTATGTGTCAAAAAAGCAATAGTATAAAACCTAATATTTAGAATTATTTAAAGTCATATCTATTATATTACTATTTTATTAACTGTTAACATAATAACTTTCAATTGTATTTTTTTTTTTATATTTTAAAAAATCCAATCTAATTTATATTCCATCTAAATATTTATATACTGCATTAGACTAATTGGGAATTGTCAGCTTATTTAGATATCTAATGTGTTGTTGATAACTTCTATTGTCCTTATTTGTCACTTTGAATAGAAGCGAATAATGATTAAAAGTCAATGTAAACACTAATTTATCTGAACTTAAAGTTACAAATGCCAGAAATTGTTTAGAGTATAACAGAAATATCTCATGTAAAATGTGATTCTCTTAAAAATGGATAACAGTCAGTGATGTGCTGACGATAGATAATGGATGTTTTAATGCGGTGCCGAATATTGCTCAGTGAATAAGGGCAGCTGAGCATCATTTCAGCAATGACACATCATTAGCTCCACCAGTAGAGCATGAAAGCTTTGTCCGTTTTGCTTTTGAAGCACACAGATCCTAATTTGCAGTCTGATTGGAAGCATTTCCATCAATATGTTACAAAAAATGTGTAATTTTGTGATACATTTAATACCAGTTGGCATTCATGATAAAAAAAACAAATCAGCACAAGCGCAAATTTGCTACAATTCCCAGATCAATGTGTTAATGTTGTCACAGCAAAATGTGATTTGATGATAGTGTTTTTAATTTGTTAGACATTGAAAAAATGCATAATTTTGTTCTTGCTATACACTCTTAAAAGTAAAGGTTCTTTTTTTCTGCATCGATAGATGGGTATGTTTTCAGTCTACAAATGGTGTTTAAAGGGATAGTTCACCCAAAAAAGAAAATTCTGACATAATTTACTCACTTGTTCAAAACCTATTTGAGTTTCGTTCTTCTAGTTAAAACAAAAGAAGATATTATGAAAAATGCTGGTTGCTGGGACTCATTGACATCCATAGTATTTTTTCCTATATGGAAATCAAAGGCTGCTAGCAACTACACTGAAAAAAAGATGTCTGCAAAATTGTTGCAAAAAATGTATGTGTTGAATTTAAACAAACAAATTAAATTGAGTATTGTTCAACTTAATTTGTTGGTTTAAATTCAGCCCAAATACATTGTTTACAGCCACTTAAAAAAAGAATTAGCAAATCCAAGGAATCATCTTTGAATAATTTTTTTTTCAATGTAGCATTCTTCAAAAATATCTTAGAAGAAGAAACACATAAAGGTTTAAAATCACATAGTGGAGAATAAATGATTTCATTTTTTATTTAATTTTTGGGGGAACTATCTCTTTTACAAGTGGCAAATATTCTCTGTTGACTCTGAAAATGTTCTTCATTCGATGATAAAAAATCTTTGAAGGACATTTTATCAAAAGGATCTTTGAGAAACCAGAAAAGTTCTTCTATGACATAACTGTGATAATCCAGTTCTTCATGGCATTATTGTTTTAAAGAGGGCAGAAGTAATTCTTTTACTTTTTTGTACTTGCAAAATACTGAATTCACAAAACCAAAAAAGCATGAAATAACCATGAGTTTCATTTAAAATTCAGCTGCCCTATACAGTCAAAGGGCATATCTATATTAAGGCCCCATATAAGGCCAGTATTGCCTCTGTCGGCTCACAGTCGACAGGTGTTTTAAAAGCAAGAATGTACCTTTGAAGTGAGGAGACTTCTCAGAACCTCATCCTCTATTGCTCTTTTTCCCTGGTCTATATCTGAAGAGGGAGAAAACACACAGCATTGAAGGATAGAAAATAAAACGGATGCTATTCTCATCTCCAGTTGTGGATCTGTTTTTAATTCAACCCAAATCTAATGAAAACATCTAGCAGATTATTCATCTATTTTAAGATACAAAACTTTACATTGTGAGGTTGTTAATAAATATTAAATGTACAAGAAAAAATAGCATTTCCTTGTAAATTTTCTTTATTAAGTCAGTTATTTGCTGTTTCTTTGTAATTTGTTGCCAGTTTTCTTCATGTATCAAATCTATAAATATTTGAATGTCTGTATTATCCTTTTAGATTAAAGTGAGGTGTTTTGTTCTAAGAGAAACTGTGATTATGCCATTGGAAAGCAAAAATATTCCACAGCAAATGCAGACAAAATTAAAGAGGTCACATTTTGATTAGTTTTTAAATTGAGTCCATCAGTTTTAGTTTTATCTTTATGGAGTTGGTAATACAATTATTGAAACATAATTGAAAAACCAACCAATGCATAATACTGATGAAAATACTGATGAACACTGAGATATAGATATAGAAGATAGTTGGAAATTGAACAAGATAACAAAAATGTTTTAATTATTTACATTTAATCATCATATAGTATGTTTTCTTGCTAAATATCTGTCATTCTAAAGAGTAATTAATCAGCACTATTGTCAATGTAGTACAATGAGTCAGTATAAAGTGATAATAGTCCACCTACCTGAACATAATCCATTACACAATAAAAAAAGGAGCAAAAAGGAGGTCAGCTGCATCTGCATGTTGTTTGTAGTTCCACAATTTCTGCACATTCAAGCTGGGCCCAAGTCCATAGGGTTAAAGGTCATAAAATAATATGAAAAGGGATGAAGAATAACAACTAAGAGAAGTTGTATGAGAGTTACAGAGATTGAGAGAGAAAACACAGCGTCCTGCACAAGTCACAATGCTCCCTCTTGGATTTTCCTCCAACCTATTCGCCGTGTCTTCTCTTGTCTTTCTCAGAAGTGAAGTGAGGGATGGCGTTCTCCATTCCACCCGGTTTATAAGAGCCTTTATGATGTCAGAGGAGCTGCACTATCGTTCCTACCCCTCCCGTATTCATCTCCATATCTCTCTCTCTCTCTCTCTCTCTCTCTCTCTCTCTCTATCCCTCCCTCCATGCACCCTCGTCCTGTGTCACAATGACATCAGCAAACACCTCAGAAAGCACTTTGGTTGTTGACGTCAAAACTTCGATAAATGCTCATTTGATGTTCCTCTTCATTTCGGGAGCAGGGGGCGAAGAAGTGAATTTGTGATTAGTTCTTGGAAGCGTGATGATGACGAATAAAGTTGGAGAGGATGCCGGATGCCAGAACTCAATGATATTGAAAAATCATGAAGATTTACCAGTTTTAGCATGTGTTGATGGCCATTTGGTGTCATGCGTTCCATTGTTGTAGGTTGTTCAGCGTATCATGCTGAGATAAAAATGATTTGGGAGAATGTGTGACGTTAGACCTTGACAGTTTATTACAGTTTGTATTCCATTCAGATGCATGATAGCCTATGTCAAGGTTGAATTATTATTCATTGTAATTCAAGAACAAAGGATGTTGTAACAGCTTGGGTTCAATACACTCAAAAAACACTTATTATTATAAGTGAATAATATAAATTATTTTAAATGAGTTAAAACAACATAAATATTAAGGTTTTTGGGGGACAAATTAATTGTTTTATGTTCAATCTACGTAAATTTGTAAAAACTATGAAATTAACTTAATCAATTTGTGTTGGGTCAACATGAAGGAATTGTGTGGGACCCAGCATTTTTACAGTGTAGGCAAAAAACTATGAAATATTACATGGCAAACTGCATTTTATTCGCCGTTAAATGTAAATAAATCAAATATTAATGTCAAGAGGACATGGTTGTAAATGACGATGATATGATGATTTGTGAAGATGCTTATAAAATTAACTGTGGGTCGTCTTTATTATTCTTGAACAGAGATGCCCAAAATAGGGCCCGTGGGCCAAAGTTGGCCAATGGTAATTTTTGATTTGGCCATCCGTCCCATCTGAAAAGAGAGGGAGAAAGGATGGGAAGGTGGTTTGGGCGAATACCTTTGACAGAGATTGCGATTTCGAATTTAACATAACCTTTTGTTTGATTGTTTGTTTGTTTGTTTGTTTGTTTGTTTGTTTTATTGCTGAGCAACAAAAAAGCCAACTGAAATTAAATGTTTGAAATAAATAAATCAGACTTTTAAAATGTAAATTCTGCCTGACAATTTGAACTGTGGAATTGTATTAAACATTGAACTCCATTGTGGTTTAAATGGGATTGTTTATGTTTAGTTTTCTACATTTTCCAGTTATTTTTAAATATTAGCAATTAAATTAGGAAATTACCCATGGCAAATTTAATGTAATACAGTTTGGTGTATATATATTTGGCCCACAGCCCTCAATCAAGGTAGGTTTTTGGCCCATTATAAGAAAAAATTTGGGGACCCCTGTTCTAGAAATACACTGACTATACACTGTTTATTATAATGAGAGGGCACATGCTGGGGGGAAATATATTTTATTATTATTTATTTTATATATTGTGGGTACAAATTAACATGTTTTGTTCTTGTGTTTTAGTAAATTGTGCACAATTAAATAAAACATGTGGAAATTTTAGTTCAACATAACCATGATTTAACTAAAATATACAGTTGCTTCCAAAGAAAGAGAATCAATTCCTACAAAAAAATGAAGTTCACAAAAAATAAAAATCTTTAATGCTTTTAAGAGCATAAATACAAATTGTAGTCTACTGGAATTTCTTTCCAATATGCTATTGCCGTTTTAAACAAGGGTGCTGTTGGTTTCCCTATAATTATTTTTTATTGTATTATATTTATTATTATTATTATTTCCTTACTCCTGGCCCTGGAAATACATTTAATTGCCACTATATATATATATATATATATATATATATATATATATATATATATATATATATATATATATATATATGTTGTTTTTTTGTTTTATTTAAGATGTCAAATTTCAGTTTTCGTAATTGCTAGGCTATTATAACCCATCCCAATTTTAGGATGGAAAAGCTGCCATTCCACCTGTGCGTTGTTTACCCCTGTGTACTATTAGTACCTTAAAGGTGCATATTAACACATAGATGATACTTTTGAGTACTTTTAAATTTTAGTGCCCAAGTTACCGCTTTTGTAACAGCAACACTGTATTATTAAAAGTTTAAACCACTTTTTTTTTCGAACCACTTCTAAATGTTGCGGATAGATATACAGTTGAAGTCAGAATTATTAGCCCCCTGTTTATCTCCCCCCCCCCCCCAAATTTCTGTTTAACGGAGAGAAGATTTTTTTCAACATATTTCTAAACATAATAGTTTTAATAACTCATTTCTAATAACTGATCTTTTTTATCGTTGCCATGATGACGGTACATAAAATTTTACTAGATTTTTTTCAAGACACTTCTATACAGGTTAGGATAATTAGGCAAGTTATTGTATAATGATGGTTTGTTCTGTAGACAATTTAAAAATATAGCTCAAAGGGGCTAATAATTTTGACATTAAAATGGCTTTTAAAAAAATAAAAACTGCTTTTATTCTACCCGAAATAAAACAAATAAGACTTTTTCCAGAAGAAAGAATATTATCAGACATGCTGTGAAAATTTCCTTGCTCTGTTAAACCATTTGGGAAATATAAAAAATAAATAAATAAAAATCAAAGGGGGGCTAATAATTCTGACTTCAACTGTATGTTTGAATATTGTATAAGTGTAATAACGTAGTTTAAAACGCTGAGTTACACACACTGAAACAAAATGTGTAAAAGCAGTCGTCCCCGTTCGCTCAGTGGCACCAAACAGAGATGCTATCACGATCTTCTCCAGCTCCACTTAGAGTTTTGTCGCCTCCCTCCGTGTGAAGTGGGCGGCCCTGCTTGAAACTCCTCTTTGAAGTTCGCAAGTTGTTCAACTTTTGCCTCCACCAGCACTCAGCAGCACTTTTCTGATTGGGTTTACGCGCTCGGTTCTGATCCGCGATGTTTGGATCCGACCTGTGATCTTATTGACACGCGATATGGCTCCTTTTGGAAGAAACTTTCTGAAGGCGCGTTTGAAGAGCAGGTATGATTCACACCATCCATTTCATTTGAGATTGCACCGTCTTACCGCAGACTTTTCATGAATTTTTACAGGTATATATTTATTAGGTCGATACCAGTGTGAAAGGCAGAGAAATCGCGAGAAGCGAATTAAAAAATGGTATTGTTGTTTTTGTTGTACTTAAGAGCAGTTCGTGATGAAACGCGCGTAAAAGTTCTTGTTTTGGAATGAAAGCTGTCGTAACTGTAACAACAGCCTCACTCAAGTGTTTCACTGCATGGTTGCAGAGAGTCGAGTTACACTAATGCTGTTTTTCTGCTTGCTGGTGTCTCTCTAGGATGCAGGTAGCTGGCGTTAAGTAACGCCAAGTGGGTTTCTCCAAAATGAGTCACTTTTTTTCTAAATATTAAGTCCTGCGTGACGCATGTACGTGTTACAGCGTCTGAGTCTGCGTTTGATCAAATCAGCTGGAAAGCATAATGCGGTGTCGTGTGTTATAGCACTAGCTTGTTTCAGTAATATATTCTACGTATAAGTTTTCAAACTGATGTATAAAAATAATTTGTTAATATAATTCTGAGAGTTAGAATGTTAACATTCGTTTTGCTCTACTTTGTTTTTAAAAGCTTGTAATTTCGGTTTGATTGTTTGAACAAGTGAAGGGTTCTTGATGTAAATTATAAGGACTTTGACACAATAATTATAACTCAAATGAGGGCCAAGAAGGAGATGAGGTAACGAAAGCGATATTTCATAAGATGAAAATGTTTGAAGGGACAGCTCACTCAAAAAATAAAAAAAATGCTGTTACTTTATTTACCCTCAGGCCATCTAATGTGGATGACATTTTGTTTTTCAGAAGAACATTAAAGATTTTCAGCTGAAACTGTGATCATTGGTTATTAATAAATACAAGTCAACTTTTACTGTCAAAAACATATACAGGCAACACAAAATTAATACCCATGACTCCTGGTGATATTCAAGTGTTATGAAGTAAAACAATTGGTCTATGTTGCAGGAAATGAAACATTATTCATTTCATTAATAGAGACAACATAAATAACACCAAATAATATTTATGATCTCTATAAATTATTATTATCATAATTGCTCTTATTTTATTGCTTTTTATGTTGTTCAAAAGATCTTCATGAAAGGTTGCTTCACTAATTTGGCACCAAAAATATTTTGGGTTATTTGAGATGAACTTGAACTGTGCTCATAAATTACTGACGGAACGATTTTTGTAGGGGTTTTCTCTGAGGTTTCTCTCATCGAGACCATAATTGACTTTCCCATTTATTTTAAGTGTCCTGGTTTACTTTTGATGTCTCAGTGTTTCCATGTACTGTAGTCTCGTCTAACTGTTAATTATTTAATAGAGTTTGTTGTGGCGTTGATTAAAGAGGATTCTTTCTCAGATAGCTATCCCACATTTTTCTTTTTCTTTTTTCTTTGTCATGTTCTGCCAATTTTTGTCTCCATCTCTATCTATGCGCAAGGCTGGACATTTATTTGCACTGCAAAACAAATTATTACTCTTTACCAGTCAATGAGGAGTTTAAGCTTAAGATTCTCTAATGATTTAAATATAGATTTATGATGCTGTAAAATCACCTTTAAAGCAAATGTTAGCTATAATTATACAAAGGGAAGTCTAATCAATTGTAAATTTGTGTATTCTTTATTTAATGTGGTCCACACAGAATATCATTCTAACACTTAATTTAAACATGGTTTCTTTTTTTTTGTGAACGTATGCTCATTTTAAAACTGGAGGTGGTTATTACACTTAACTGAGCTGCCATAATTGTATGGGTATTTAGTGCCCCAAACGTAGTGTCAATCTGTTAAGGCCTAAATAATAACCTTCTGGAGCAGCATTATGATTTTTAACTCCTATTTTGCTTTGCTATAAACACACTGCTCCACCCAAGGTTCTGTTTACACCTGCGATTAAGATGAATTTTGATCACAAGTAGACAAAGGGGATCACATTCACCTTTCATCTTGTTTGTCCACTTTTGTTTTGTTTTTTTTGGCCTATTGTACATATTACACCTTTTTCTGATCTGTCAATCAAATATTTACAAAAACAAGAGAAAGAGAGTAGCAGCTCTTGTTTCTGCTACAAGACTATATATGCTGAAATTGCATTTGTGTAACAATCAAAACATACACAAAAAAAAACATTGGCCTTTTAACCTGAGACTTTACACCTTTAAATCAATCTTCAGTTTTTATTTCAGGCAGCAAAGTTTAAAACCTGTCTGACTAGCATGCATGCTTCTCCAACATGTCAAGTAATCTGATCAGTCGATGGAGAGTATGTGTTTTGTTTTTGTGGCTGTCCAAACTAAAGTAAAATGTGTCTTCAACGATCTCTGGAAGTGGTAAAAAGTGGACAATTTCAAAACGTTTCAGATTCTTTTAATGCCACTATTTAGAGTCATCCTCGTGATTGCGTCGACTAAAATACATCCTAATACTGGGTGTAAATAGAGCCTAAAATGCAATGGATATGTTTTACCTTCTCAATTTTACTAATCAAGGACCTTTTTCCCCCCAAAAATAAAAAAATAATAAGCCATTTTCCTCTCAAACTTTTATTTTTTTTAAGCCCTGCTCACACTGGCAGTCTGAGGAAAAATTGGGAAAAGCCTTAAAGATTTAGGCTGCCATTTGTGGTCTTTGATTATTAGTTTGACGTGTTCATCGACAGTGGCTTAACGGTCGTTGCAATCAAATAGTCCCATTGATGAAGTTCTAACAGTTTCAGAAGATTTCAGACACTTTACAGCAGTATGACTTTAGCTACGACCACCGTCAATTCAAGAACCAATAGGAGTTCCAAATCTGATAATGCAATCAGCACAACGTCAAACCAAAAAGATCAAATAAAATCAGTTTCATTATTAAGGCACGCGGTAAGCCAACTTAACACTATGAGAATGTACATTTAATTCCAGAAAGCGTTACTGAATATGTAACAAATTGGATGATGGTAAATTCTAGATTAGTTTTCTTCTATGTCCATTTTGGCATGTCTTTATTGTTGTTCAGACATTAACAACAGAGATTTTACAGTCTGACATGTGAATCATGTTTGTACAGTCTAACGAGATACATTCATTAAGGATTAATAAATAGGATTAATAATTTAGTGGCTAATTCTAATAAATTTTTGTATGATTTGTTCATCCACCAATGATGGTTGAGTTTAGAAGGGTTTTTTTTTGTACTAATGAAATTGAATTTGCACAAATAAGCCAGCCTGATCTCACGAGGAAACTTAACTATTTTACGTTGTCGGTTTAGTGGCTAATTTGTACGAATCCGTTCAGGTTCAGTTGTAGAAAAATGTACGATTTCAAAAAGGAGGTGTGGCACCCAACTCCACCCCTAAAGTCGACCGTCATTGTGGGATAAGTAAGTCGTACTAAATTGTACGAATGAGATTGTATGAATTCATACAAATTAGCCACTAACCTAAAAGTTACGAATTGCCATGACATTGTGTTGAACCACTTTTCCGACAATAAGTAAGTTACTTCTCTTCATGATTGGGTAAACGCATGAAAATTTCACTTAATGCACTAAATGAATAAAAGCAAATTAACAAAATGTTGGAAGAACTAAAAGAGCTAAAAGAAAATGAACTAAATTAACTTGCATGGGTAAAATTATGAAGATTTTAAAGTCAGCAAAAATCTCCTTTAGAAACGTGAAATGAAGTTGCAAGTCCAACATTCAGAATGGCAAATGTTGAGTGTGGATTAAACACGAATCCATCTTATTTTATCTGCGTTTGAAAGCAGGAGATCAAATTGGGCCAATTACAAACAAATTAATATTTTGAAGAGAAAATATGTGGAACTAGTTACTAATTAGTTTATTCTAGTTTACTAATTAATTTTTTTACTTTTGCACTCTCTACTTTATATTTCCATTAAGGAATCGTATGACAGGCTGTATATAATGTGATCACACGTCTGCTCTGACTGACGCATTTTACAACTGCTGCATGAGGTTTAGTATTTTATCAATACCTACATCTAAATGTACTGATATAAGGATCATGCATTTGGCTGAGGAAATATATCACATGAATGGCCCACAAATTGATCTTTAATTTCCCAGGCATAATTTTATACAGCCTAATAAACCTTGATGGACTGACTCTCAGGGAGATTATGTTCCTGGTCCAGTTGAGTCTGTTTGTAGGACACAGCGTGTTCTCAGTGGCAACACATGTGTTTGTCTTTGCTCTGTGAGTTGAGAAGCAGAGCGTTCTGTTCCTTTCACATTCGCTGCTTCTCTGACAATGTTTCTGCCCTTGTGATTATTAGGGTGCGAAAGATACATCTAATCTACATTTAAAAATAAGTGTTTTATGCGGTGGACTAACTTGTTCACCTTGAGATTGAAATACGTTATTACTCACCCTCAGGACATGTAACATTTAGGTGACATTAACCTTCTGGCCTTCTTTGTTTAAGGTTCACCCTTGGCTTCTTAACAGGTCAAAAGTGGTTGAACGCTTGACATGTAACCTTTTGTCTTTTTCAGGGAAATCAACTGTTAAATATTATGTTTGATAACTATTTTGGATTATCATTTAAATTTTTTTGAGATATTATTTAAAAGACTATGCAGTATTCATACAGTTTTCCTATAACATTTAATATTTTAATTATTTATTTTGAAAGGAATTATAAATAATTGCTATGTTGTTGTTATTATTATTATTATCATTATTATTATTATTATTATTATTTGAAAACTAAAAGTGGCTTCTGGAGGTGTTTAAAAATAAAAGCTTGTAAAGTCATGTAACCACCTGTAAAGTTCCATAAATAAATTAATAGAGAGGCAAGGTTTTTGGATTCCCTTTGGGGTTTTTTTGGGGTTTTTTTCTAGGACACCGATAATCAGATTTTAATATGGTTAAGACAATACTGAATACTTTCACCACATTTTGTGACAGGATAGTCTATACATACAAAGCTGTTTGATACTATTCTCTGCACCTATTAAGTCAGTAAAGGACCACAGACACCTTCATCGTGCAATGCAGAGGTTTTACCGGCCTGTGGTATCAAATTCCATTAAAACAACACTCTTCCAGCAGTTCATACTCTAATCCAATATCTTGTTTGTCATAGGGGCATGCATGAAATGTTCCTGAATGAAAGTGAAAGTGCCAAACTGTAGTTAAAGTTGACAAATTAAAAATGAAACACCTGAAATTGCATGAATATCCGAAGGAAATGTGAAATGATGTTAATTGAATTGTACTATAACATGTAAAACGGGATCATGATAGGAACATTCAAAAAGCAACTCATGTAAACACCTTAATGATATTATTGTCTAATTCAGATTAAGGATAAAAATGATTATTGATGTCCATGATGTAAACATAGTCACTTTTAACCACGAAGGAGGTTTTTAAATTTTACCCTTTATAATGTTCTAAACATGTCCGTGATTTTTTGCTTGCTCACAAATAATAATAACCTTTATTTAACCAGGTATGTCAATTGAGAACCAGTTCTCGTTTACAATGCCGACCTGGCCAAGAGGCAACATAAAAAGCAGATCCAATACAAAGCAGCAGGGACACAATACAATAATAATTACAGAAATGCAGATAATAACATATAAAACTAATAAAAAGCTAAAAACAAGCACAGTGATCTTGTACTATTAACTGGATTGAATTTTTAAAGGATGATAGTGGACCACGATCACATCTAATGTGATAAAAAAAACCTACTGCTCTCCTATTCCAATGAAGCATTTATAATTTCACAACATGAAACCAAACAGGCCCAAGGGTTAAAGAAACCTGTTGGCTTAACCAGTGATCCTTAAAAATTGCTAAAATGTATGAGCAAGTTAATAATAAAAAACATAGGCAGCGTCCGAAATCGCCTTCTACTCAGTAGGTACTGCATTTGAATTTAAACACACTCAGCCGTTAGAGAAGTATGTTCTATACAGTATGAATGTCAGTAGTATGAATGAAACTCGGATGTACTACATCTGCCGTTTTGTCATGATCACGTGACCTACTAGCGTGAGTTGCGTCGCTTTACTCCCATTCATGAATTATCTCGTGGGGCATCATGGGATAGCGTAACGCCCATCTTATGCGCACATCAGAACCTCGTCAGAAGTAGTAGGTCATCCGGGTACTACTCGCATTCGATTTTCGAATTGTATGAATTCAGGCATACTACTCGGCTCACATACTGATTTTAACATCCTGTATAGTATGGAAGAATGCGATTTCTGATGCAGCTTGACAGTCAAGCTCAGGGGTATGAATAAGTTTGGGCTTGACTATATGCACTACCGGTCAAAAGTTTGGGGTCTGTTTTGTTTATGTTTTCTTTTTAATTATTGAAAATTATTCTGTTCATCAAGGCGGCATTTATTGAATGAAAAAAAAAAAGTTTTTAAATTGTTAAATATTTATTTATTAAATATATATTTATAACTTATTTTATGTAGTTTCAAATGAAATTATTACTCCATTATTACTCATTATTGATTTTATTACTATTACCATTAATAATAATAATAGTAATGTTAATAATAACAATAATAACAATCATAATTAATACTAGAGTGATTTCTGAAGGATCATGTGACTCTGAAGACTGGAGTAATGAAGCTGAAAATTCATCTTTAAAATAACTGGAATAAATTATTAAATTAAATTAGAAACTACTTTTGAACAGTTATTTAATGCAATAATATTTCACAATTTTACAATCTTTTACTGTATTTTTGATTAAATAAAAGCAGCTTTGGTGAGCTGGAGAAGCTTATTTTTTAAACATTTAAAAATCCTACTGACCCCAAACTTTTGACCGGAAGTGTATGTACTAGACATAACAATTGGTTTCCATTATCACCATTATTACCTTTAATCCACAAAATTTAGAACATGTGCTTTTCTCCAATAGTTTGGTGTAAGCTGCATCTATAAAATGGAATTCATTATTTTCCATTGCCTCACAGTACATGAACTTGTTGGCAGGATGTATGTAACAGGATGCTGCTGGTCACCATTGATTTTCCCAAAAGACAAACACAGGTGCTTCCATCCCCCCTTCATTTGTTTCCTGTGCTCATGACAATTTTGGAAAAGACTAAATAGAACAGACCACTGCATGAAAACAATATCGATTTCCCACTGCACACTATTCAGACTCTTTAAATGGATCAAAATTGTATAGTAAGCCAAGAAACGCATTGTTAAGTCCGAATGAATGCTTGTATTGTGTTGTGAAGTAGCATATTGTCTGTTTCAATGCATCTGACATGTGTGGACAAGCTACTGTATACTTTTACTTGCTTATTGTGTAAATGCCAGGGTTGCACACTTCCATTATGATGTCATGCCAGTGATGTCATGGCACAGGTGGGATTAGGTGGTAAAAATAACCTTCTATACAGTAAATGTAAGATGTCATCTTGCTGTGAGGTTTTCACTTTTTCAGGCTATTTCAATTGACTGTAGGGCTACAAAATTGTATTGCTTTTTATATACTACTAACACCGTATCAAGTGGTCTGCTATGCAAATAGCTCAATTATTTACTGTCGTGTAGAGTATAAATTGATGTTTAATCAAATATTAACCAACCAACTGCATTCTTGCATGTATATTGCATTCCTCTGAGGTCATTCATTAAAATGAATGAACTACAAAATGCTGCTTGTAACCCTTTACATATCTGTCTGTCTGTCTATCTGTCTTTCTATCTGTTTATCTATCTATCTATCTATCTATCTATCTATCTATCTATCTATCTATCTATCTATCTATCTATCTATCTATCTATCTATCTATCTATCTATCTATCTATCTATCTATCTATCTGTCTGTCTGTCTGTCTGTCTGTCTGTCTGTCTATCTATCTATCTACCCATCCATCCATCCATCCATCTAATCCATTCCAATCCATCCCAATCCTATTCAATCTATCCATTCAATCCAATCCAATCCATCCATCCAATCAAATTCAATCCATCCATCCTAATCCAATTAATCCATCAATCCATCCACCCATCATAATCCAATCCGTCCATCCATCCCAATCCAATCCAATCCAGTCTATCCCAATCCAATCCCATCCATCCATCCATCCATCCATCTATCCATCCAATCCATCCATCCCAATTCAATCCATCCATTCATCCCAATCCATCCATCCAATTCAATCCATCCATTCCAATTCAATCCATGCCAAACCACTCCCATCCCATCCATCCATCCCAGTCCATCCATCCCAATCCATCCCAGTTCATCCATCCAATTCAATCCATCCATCTCGATCCATCTTCCATCCTAATCCAATCCCATCCATCCCAATTCAATCCATTCATTCCAATTAATCCATCCATCCATCCATCCATCCAATTCATCCCAATTCAATCCAATCTAATCCAATCCAATCCATCCCAATCCCATCCATCCATCTGTCCATCCATCCATCCATCCTTCCTTCCTTCCTTCCTTCCTTCCTTCCTTCCTTTCTTACCTACTTAACTTTTATTAATAGTTTGGTGTTTTTATTTATTTTCTACTTATTATTTTGGTGCATGTTTGGTTTTCTAAAGATTGTATTTATTTTTATTTTAGTTTTTTGTGGTTTTAGTACTAGTTAAAATATACATTTTTAAATTAATAACCAAGTAAATTAATTTACCTATATCTTTTAATTAAAAAGAGTTGTAAAGATGGTTTTAGATTTATCCCTGATTAACACTGCCTCTGTTATTAAAATTACTTTTAGCTTTAATAGTTTGTAATTCGTCTCCTCATTATTCTAACTAGGAAAGGTTATTAGTCATACCTGATGTTATGACCTGAATTGATTGAAAAATTGTGAAACCACAACTCCTAATCACCACAGATAATTGAAGCGATGAAACATTTGTCATGCAGACTTCTTCTCATCTGAATAATGTCAGCCATATATTGTGTCAGTTAATCTGAGCTATAAACATGAATCTGTCATCAGAAGTGAGTACTACCAATTTATCTTAAGACTGTTGAAGCATAAAAATTATGTATTTTACCACATTCGAAAATACATGACTGAAAATGATATCATATGCTTTTAATATAAAATGTTTATATTTATTAATGTACTATTTGCATCATCACTTAATGAATTATTAAGCTGTTATTATTAAGTACAAAAAATTATATACATTTTAATATTGCAATGAAATAGCCGTACATTTCTGATGTGGCAATTAATAATGAAAATAATCATAAAAAAAAAATAATATGCACTTATTATATTTCTTTACCAGGTCTAAAGTGGTAGAGGAGACACCAGGGAAGGAAATCCAGGTGCTTGTGTGTCAAGAAGAAAAAGTAGTCTGTGGTGTGACCAAGCACACAACCTGTGTAGACATAGTCAAGGCTTTACTGGAGGATCACAAGACTATACCAGAAAGCAAAAGGCTTTTACATGGGGAACCTAAAGACTTCTGTATCCTGGAGAGGTGGAAGGGTTTTGAGAGGGCACTGCCGCCTCTCACCCGAATCCTCCGGCTGTGGAACGCATGGGGTGATGAGAAACCTTTCATAAAGTTCGTCCTCATGAAGATCAGTGATTTTGTGCCATCATCCAAGGGAGCCAAAAGGGCCTCAAAGTCTCGAGGAGCGAGGTCTAAAAGATGGGACCACGGACCTGCACAGTATGCCAAGACTGTATCAGTGGAAAAGCAAAAGCGAATGGTGAAGAAAGCTTTTCGCAAGTTGGAGAAGATCCAGAAAGGAGATACTTCAGAAGGCTCTGAGGAGATTAACAAGCTGGTGCAGATGATCATCTCCCAGGATCAGACTATCCGGCAGCAGATCCACCAAATGCGTGAGCTAGATTTGGAGATTGAACATGCAGAGGAACAAATGAGCAGCCCTACACCTCGCTCAAGCATCACAGAAAGCGATGACGGACCATCTCAATTTGACAACCATTTCCAGGAGTACTTGTACACCAGTGATGGGATCGAGCAACTGGATCTACATGTTCGCATACACCAAGAACTCATTGACCAGCTCTCTCAAGATATAGACGTTGAGCTGAGGAACTGGACTTCTGATTTGGAAGATTTAAAAGGTGCAGCCGCTGCTAGTCCTGAACTAGATGTGAAACCAAACCTCTCGTTGTCCTCATTAGATCTCTTAGAGCTGGAAAACTTGCGCAAAGAACTTGAGTCAAGCATGAGAGCTGGACTTTCCCTTCATTCCCAAATGCAGGATATCGAGAAGGAACTGCAGCAGAACAAAACATCCATGCAGTCCCAGAATCAAGAATACCAGCATCTTGTTGCCCAACTTGGTGCACTTGAGCTGGGGGCCTGTCCAGACCAGCCAAACCCTGCATCTCTGAAGAGCCAGATCAGGGCCACTGTCTCTGAGCAGACAACAGGCAAGGTCAGACAGACTTGTTCACCTGCGGATGGGACAGATACAGACTCAGACACTGGAATAAGCTCTACTCACAGTCAGGACTCTTTGTCGCCTTGTGTGGACAGATCACCTCCTCTGGACACCGATGTTTGAAGCTGAGGATTAGCCAGATGTGGTTTACTCCATTTAATGTCTCCAACCAGGAAACACACAGTTTAAAGCAGTGTTTTCCAACCCTGTTCCTGGGGGTACACTAACAGTTCATATTTTGGATATGTCTTCCTTGTTTGACCCATTCATTTCAGGCTTTTTGGAGTTTCTTCTAATGTTCTGATGAGTCGGTTCAGGTGTTTTTGAATAGGAAGAGTTTGAAAATGTGAAGTGCTGGTGTGCCTTAAGGAACAGTGTTGAGAAAAACTGTTTTAAAGGGATAGATCACTTCAAAATTAAAGTTTCTTCATTATCCTAAGAGATGGTTTTAAGGATGTTGGTAACCATACATATTTGGTTACCATCGAATTCCACTGTTTTGACGTGTGTCTACGCCTACCTTTTTTGTGTCACACTGGAAGTTGTCTATACTTGATGTAGCAAAGCAATCACTGAAAATTCATTTGTCCTCCATGTCAATGGCACTTGAATGGAAATAGAATGAGTCTGTGTTGTGCAGAATCCAGTCTAGAAGAATCACTGATTATAGTGGGTTCTGTTGCTTTTAGCCATGTCACACTGCTCATATAGGCTACTCTTCAACAGCGGTTCTCAATCCTGTTCCTTCAACACCTCCTGCACTGCATATTTAGTATGTTTCTCTTTCCACTTCAGAGGTTTGTTTGCTGATAAGTGCACTGCAAAGTTGACATCACAGGATATTCTGCCATAATTCTAGTTCAAAAGCTTGTTCAATTCAAAGGGTAAGATGTGACTTCTATGCAAATCACATGATTATGGTTCAATAACCCTTCACATTTCGGTAATGATTGAAATGGCTGCAAACAGTGATGTAGCTCAAAAAATTTCGTATTTTGAATAAAGTAACTTAAAGATCTGTCAATTTGAAGAGCAATGTATGTAGGGAACATGTCAATCTCAACACAGTTCCTTCTTGAAACTTGTTTTCTATATCAGGTATGTTAAACACGAGACACAAAAATTAAGCAGTGTGGGGGGCCGCAAGGACCAGAATTGAGAACCAGTGCACTACAAAACAACCAAATATGTCTTTTGTGCAAGCATCTTATTACAACCGTTTTAAAGTAAAATGCCCTCTGGCTGGTGTAAAAATAATGATAGTGTCATGTTGCATGTGTCATCATTACATTACATGTATATCTGTGTTAGCAGGACCATTGAAATGCAATGTGTGGAATTTTTAAGTGGTTCCTAATTTTTTTTAGCAATTTTTTTTTACTATTCACAACATTTATTTATGCATTTAGTTGAGTCTTTGGAAGATTTACACTCACATTTTTCCATAGAATCAACCACATGATTGTTGTGCTACTATATCAACTGAGCTACATGGGTTGTAGTTCTAGAAAGTGACAAACGACCCAGAGTATAATTAGGTTGGAGGACAGGTGGATTGTATTCTGGACAATTCTCAGAATATTTATTAAACAGAAAAACAACTAAATAAAATATCACATGTGAAATATGTGGAACACATGTGAAATGTGGTTTTGGAGCACAGTTTTGGAACGAAGAAAGAAAATGAATAATTGAAAAACCGGAGTAACTGATGACAAAATTCCATTAGCATTTTTTGGGTGAACTATACTTATTCTTTTATACTGTATACTGTAGATATGTATGCTTAAATGACATGAACTATGAATTCATATTTAGTCATTTAATGTTTTTGTTTCTCCGTATTAAGAATTCCTATGCACTTAAAGCCTAAATTAAATTTGTAAATAATTTTGAAATATATATATTCTTAATAAGCTAATTTTTTTTTTAATTTGGGGTTTTAATAATTTAAAAGTAACCCACTGATTCTAAGTAATTTTTCAATCCTGCTGATATTTATTAAGTCTATAATTTTGTGATTTTTACTTATATTTGGTTCTCATCAAACTATATAGTAACATATATTCAATAAAGATTTATAATGTTAGACACACTCTTAAAAATAAAGGTTCTAAAATTCGCAATGATGCCATAGAATGCTGATTTTTGGTTGCCCAAAGAACCATTCAGGGAAAGATTTTGAAAATAACCATTTTTTTCTTTGCAATCAATTTTGTTCAATGGAAAGATTTCGTGGATCTTAGTGGTTGTTCATGGAACCTTCAAAGCCAGTAAAGAACCTTTATGTTTAAGAGTGTAATCTGTGTAAATATTAATAGGATTATAAAAAATATAGTATATGAAAAAAATACTCTGGAAGAACATGCAGTTGTTTTATATTAAAACAAACTATAGCCTTTGTACAGTATATAGGCTTTACTTTTCAACCTGTTTCTTTTTAAAATGCACATTCTGGAAATCAAATATAGAGTTTAAAATGACCACATATGCAAAATTAGCACTGTATTTTTTAGATGTTTGATTTTAGATTAAATTGATTCAAATTGGTTTGCAACTTGGCTTTTTAGGAGTTCCCTTTTAGTGTTGTCAACAACAGCCACAGTACAAATGTTTCCTTCACAGACAAAGGCTCTGTAAAAAAAATCAATTTTCACATCAATACAAACACAAGAATATTTGAATTCTAACAGGGGAAACTTTTGTCTTTTTCATCAGTCAATGCCAGTAAAGAGACATTTGAGGACATCTTTTTTTTTTTTTAAGTAATTGCCTCATCCTTTCTTTAAAACCTGCGAACAGAGGAGACTTAGCAGTTCTATTAGAGTGCAGTCTCATTGCTTCATTGAATTAATGCAGGGTCTTTAATGCCAAGTTCCTGAAGGGTAACAACGTGTTACACTGTTGTCATTCAGTGTGACTCATAACAAATGGGATTTTAAAGAAGGCTCCATTTTGTAATGCAAAACAAATGGGTTTTAAAAAGTTGCATTATGCAGCAGGCCTTGGTGTTCAGAGGGTGTTAATGAAGGCTTGCTTCATTGGCTCCTTCTGAGTGCCGGCTTCGCACTGAGATAATAACCAAATTCCCCCTCATTGGCTCTGATCCCACACAGCACCCCCTGCAGGGTGTTGGCAACACAGAGTCCAAGGGCTCTTTAATGTCTTGACTGTCAGCGTCGTGACTTGTTTACCTCCACTGTCAGTTCAGGAGGAACCAGAGGCCTGCCAGGACTCTGTCGCCACCATAATTTCCTTGCGTGAAAACGGCAATTACTGACTTTTATCTCTCGCTAGTGCTGTGGTAGTGTTTCCAGCACTAACAATTACACCGGCCGGTTCATGTAAACAGTCCTTTTTAGATTGTGTTAAGGCAGCTCTCCAATGTTGAGCTTTCAATTATGAAAACCATGGCATCCTTACAGACTGTTTGGCCAAAAATGCTAACGATAACTAAAGTGGCATATAACAAAAGGAAAGAGAGTTGAACTTTTTCATTGCACATATGGCAAGCCATTTTAATGTCTAATTTATCTCAAATGTATTAGTACTATTATGCTAGTACTTAATTTGAGATACTAGTTAGATACTTTTCCACTGAGTAATACTTCTAGTGCTTATTTATAACTTTTATTTAAATGCTACTGATATTAATTGCATTTTTCATTAGCTGGTACTGGTATAATTCATTTGTTACTTGCCTTAATAGTGATGTGTGTGTGTGTTATTTTTTTTTACTAGTTTCTGTTATTAGATAATTAGTCATTAGATTCTACTACTTATTAAATTAGATACTACTACACATATAATACCACATTGTTATGCATGTTTGCATTACCCTGCTGAAAAAAACAGCCTAAGCTGGTTGACTGGTTTTAGCTGGTTGACTAGCCTGGTTTTAGAGGGATTTTGCCCATTTCCACTCTGGTTTCAGCCATTTCCAGCCTGGTCTGGTCAGGTTGGGAGATAACCAGCTAAAACCAACTTGACCAGCCTAGCCAGGCTGGGAGCCCAGCCAAAACCAGCTATGTCCAGCTTAAACCAGGCTGGTCAAGCTGATTTTAGCTGGTCATTTCCCAGCCTGACCAGCTAAGACCCAGCTGGAAAAGGCTGAAACCAGCCTGGAAATAATTGTTACAATTATACAAACAATTTATTTGTGTTGAATTTAAACAAACAAATTAAATTGAGCAATGTTCAACTTAATTTGTTTGTTTATATTAAGCCCAAATAAATTTTTTACAACCACTTAACGTAAAAAAATTAGTAAATCCAAGGAATCATCTTTGAATAATATTTTTCAGTGTAGGCTGGTTTAAGCAGTTTTTTTAACAGGGTAGTCGTTCGAAATGTTAGTAGTAAAAACCTTTTTTACTTGAAAGATTTTTATTTTATCAAACTTCTTATAAACCAATCCTAGTTGTCTTCACAGGAGATGCATGTGAAAAAACGGTTGTGGCAGTTGTATGTTAGTACATAAATTGTTACTAATGACAAAGTAATAGTGTTTATTTAGGAACAAGTGCTATGTAATAAATAAGAACTACTATCTTTTAAACCT
This sequence comes from Danio aesculapii, assembly GCF_903798145.1. Classification (NCBI taxonomy): domain Eukaryota; kingdom Metazoa; phylum Chordata; class Actinopteri; order Cypriniformes; family Danionidae; genus Danio; species Danio aesculapii. Next base: position 43,057,356 of record NC_079452.1, on the reverse strand, counting down.
AGACAATCATGACAGTATAGATAATATTATGTTTTATATTTAATACATTTTAAAATGGCTTGCCATATGTATGAAATTTTACACCCAAGGCCATCATGTAACAAGACACTTGAATTTTCTTTCACTAGATCAAAGTACCCAACACAAGTTCACAAAAAAAAATGTTTTTATCCAAGTGATTGGATCATCCTAAGACAAAATAATCCTGCTGCCTGCATCCTGCAGTCTTTAAAAACAGTAGTCCCATTATCTTGTCAGTTTGCCTTGACATTTCCTGAATGGTTAGGGGTGTTTTTCCACTTCAGTCAGTGATTTGTATGTTAATGTTTCTCTCGTACACACCAATGAGTTTTGAACTTGTACCAAAAAACAAATAAACTAATTTAGGTCATCTTTTAAACTGACTCACTGTATTATTTTCTTTCTATTTAAATGTCTTTCTTTTTTTCCATTGTTTGTAAGAAACTGTGTGGGTGAGGTGTTAACAGGATTGCACAAACCGCAGAATTGCTTACTTGACTGCAACTCAGTTCTTTTGTTTTAATCTTGTAATTACATGCTGAAAGCTGTAATATCTTTTATTAAAGGGTAGCGTTTTCAGTGCATAAGATCATGTTGTACCCAAACCCATCCTTATGTGAATGACTAGCTAATTGAAGTTGTTTTCTCGGTTAAAACAGAACTGAAAGCTTTAAATGTCAAATAGAAACAAGCAGTGGTATGTTTACTTGTCATATTCAAGTTAACTTTGCAGTTCTAACATAATGCAAACATGTTTTATAGAGTTTTTCAGCCTTGGCAGGCACTCCGTGGTCTTAAATGTTCAAAGCTTTCAGGAAAAACTGTGTGCACTTGCAGAATCGTGTCAGGGAACAGGTTCATCTTTTTTTTTCTGAATCTCATAAAAATAACTGCATCTGCAAAGAGCTGTGTCTCTACCTCACACATGAGCAGCATGTCTAAACCTCTTCCCAAGTCAAAGGTAATTGCCTTGATAAAAGCAGTTCAAATGTGTGATGCCATTTGACCAGTCTCTTTTAATTCAAATAAAATTTGTTAAAGAATCACTTGAAGCAACAATTTAGTTTCTCTGGCTTAAGCGTAAGTCTTGTTGGATAATTTGATCCATTTATCATCTGATAAATTTAAATATAAACACCAGCTTAAATTTGAGGGTCAGTTAACAGTAACATTTTAGTCAAGTAGGCTACGGTTGTCCATCTGCAATGGACATCATGAATTATTATTTCAGTTTTAATGTCTAATTACTTTTACAAGTGATAGTAAGGGGCGATTTGTATAAAGCCAGTTGACAGTCACACCTTGAATGATGTTTATGTTATAGAGGGCTGTCAGGCAATTAAAAACGTAATTGATTAATTTAACAAATCAATCAATTTTACAGTAGGCCTACATGTCTGTTTTATTTATGTTGCTTTAAATACAAGGTATTTAAAACAGGATGGACTACAGCTCTAAATAATCACCATGAAAGCAATGATGTGTACACTACTCTTCTAAAATTAAAATTATATCCATTTATCTTAATGGTTAAGTTGTAAACAGCCTTCATTCTGTATCCGAAATCGCCCCTATGTTCTTTAACTGTGTGCGAGTATTTGACGGAGTTGCCATCTTTTATGTTTTTAGATGTTCGTGCACTCAACTGCGGTGTCCCAATATGCATACTATCCATCCTAAATAGCATTTGAAAATAGAATTAGTATGTCCCAAATCGTAGTACGTTGAAAAGTATATGCCGGATGGTTTACGACTTAAATTTTTAAGTTTAGAACCGTCCATACTCTAACTGCTGATATTGCGCATTAGACGTGAATTCGATTAGAAGCGCGGGTGAAAAGTGTAAATGAACTAAAAATATTTAAATCGTGTTTTCTGTATTCTATTTCATCTATATTTCATCTGGATGATGTGTGGATGATTGACAGGGGACATAGCAACTTAACATCAGTTAACGAGGAAGTAGTATGAACCAAAGCTTGCATACTTCTGTTACACACTCAAAAGTGTACATATTTTCCTTTACAAAAAAGTAAACTTTATACTTTTAGGGCGTAGTATGTGTAAGTATGCGAATTGGGACGCAGCAAACGTCTATAGAATACCCATAATCAGGGGCGTTGCTAGACATAAAGCTCTACTGGGGCATGACCCCCCTCTAAAAAATAAATAAATTAATTAATTAATTAATTAAAAAATACAAATAATTATATATATATATATATATATATGTATATATATATATATATATGTATATATATATATATATATATATATATATATATATATATATATGTATATATATATATATATGTATATATATATATATATGTATATATATATATATATATATATGTATATATATATATGTATATATATATATATATATATATATATATGTATATATATATATATATATATATATATATATATATATATGTATATATATATATATATATATATATATATATATATATATATATATATATATATATATATATATATATGTATATATATATATATATATATATATATATATATATATATATATATATATATAGTTATTAAACAATTATTATTCTAAATAATCCTAAATGTAACTGGAAAATAATCATTTAAGAAATCTTTTGCATGAATATTAATTTCATTTGAATGAAATTCTATAAACAATTCTATTGAATACAAAAAAAAAAGTTTTATAGAATAATCTGTTGTTTAATACATGACACGTGGCAGAGAATTAGCTTTATTAAGTTTTACCTTCCTGACTCGTCATCACTTGCTTCATACAAAAAAAATTCTATCAGGAGGCATGCTTATAGTTAAGATCACCATCATATTATTTAAACTTTAGTTTTGACGACTACATGCCGACACCTCCGCATAAAAGGCTGTTAATGCCGGTTTTGCAACGCATGAGCAGTGGGTGTTTTTATTCAGCATGCGTGTTGACCGGAAATCGCACCGGGAGAAGAGCAGCGCGTGAGGCGCGCGGGTTTGTTTTTTTCTGCGCACATGCAGAGATGCGTCAGTTTGCTTTTTGGTTAAACTACATTGCTTTTACCAGCATTGATGCGTTGCACATAGAGAGTAACGTCTTTATTCCGGTATTAACACACTTAATAAATACTTAATTTACTGGGGCACTGGCGATCTTTACTGGGGCACGTGCCTCAGTAAATTGGGTCTAGCGACGCCCCCGCCCGTAATGCACTACTGAGACTGAGAGTTCGCGCCGAAAATTTCCCCGTCTGACCACAAGATGGCATCCACAGAGGACTCATATCGTGGTAAGTTTCTAAACAAACTATTATTAAACTGTTAAATTAATGTTTGTACACATGACAGAAATAGAAATAATTTGTTTCATTGCTGATAGACAGCTCAGTATGTGTTAAATTATCACAGAATCTGACCAGAAAGTTTATTTTATTTTTGACAACCAGCAAAGCACAAACAAAATGGCAGGCAGTGCTCGAATTCACTCACTCGTTTTCAGTAACACCTTTAAGTCAGTGGACTTTAAAGGACTACAGTATTAGTGGATTAATGTAAGGAATGGTGAATGAGGATATAGGAGGTGATTTTAGATACAGCCTTAGTTTTATTGGTCCACTTTCATGCAAGGGTAACTTGTAAATTGTATTGCATATATGTGACAAATGTTAATTTTGTTGACTTTCAGATGCACAATGATGGCTTTGGACCAAATAGACATGGACTGAAAGCCACAAAACCCCAATTCAAGCTGTTGAAAGGTGAGAAGATGAATGTATAGAGTGCTGTGATTTTACTTGATCACACAGCCAAGCCTTCAGGCTTGTCATACATTGGCAATCAATCTTGCTCCCTCAGACATAGAGGCACAGCAGTATTTTTATTGCAGTTCTGTAAATGAATTTGTATGAAGGCTCTGAAAATGCCTGCAAAAGCACTGAGTTTGAAACAGTATGTGAATACACACATGTACAGTGTCTCTGGGGTGGTCTGTTGTCTCTAGAGATCGTTCCAGAAAATGATGAGGGGTCTGAAACACCTTTATGTCTATATTTTTCTCTGTCTTGCTGAGCTCAAACAATAATATAGTCTTATTATGACTCTTGTTTCTCAGAGCATTTGCTCTGCCACAGGTGTTCACTAAGACTCATCAGCAAACCTCTTATTATAGCACCACAGCAAATAAGAAGCACGTTGAGATGGAAAAGAGGAAGGAAATAGATTAGGATATTGAATAGATGGAAACAAGTGCCTCTGAAAGAACTTATCCTGACAGGCAGCTTGTCACTTGATGGAACAAGCATTTTGACGTAACTGTTCAAATATGCTGCTTAACCAGAAGGATTAATACAGTTTTTGGATTATTGCCATCCATTTTTATGCCTTTATCTGATTGCAAAATAGCTCTTTCCACACTAGTTTGTAGATCAAAGATTAATAATTTTAAGCACCTATGCAATGTTATTCCTAAATGACAAAAACGCAGATCTTTTTACACCAAATCAGACTTACAAAATTATTTAATATATTTACTTATTAAAAAATTTATAAAAATTCAATATAAATATCCCACACTTTTGGCAATGTTTCCTATTTGTTTCTTCAGTAAAGCCATAGTACATTGTAAAGATTTGTTGCTTCTAAGCTGAATCAAATTTTCCTCATTAAAATTTGCATAACTTAAAAAAAAAAAGTTGGAACCTGATTGACTTCAGAAAGAAATTAAGTTAAAGCAACGTTAAAACTAGGGATGCTCCGATCAGGATTTTTGAAGCCGATACCAAGTACTGATACTTTGTCATGGTGATTTACCAGTATTGAGTTACGATTCTTATGTTTCAAGCTTTATAATGCATTAAGCACATTTTCCCTCAAAGTATGAACCTTAAGAGAAGATCTCGCCTTACCTAAAAGAATAAATGAAAGATGCTGCATATAATCCCTTAAAAATGTCTCTTATAATCATTTAGATGTCAAGAGGTCATATCCAGGAGCAGCTTTACAGAAAATAATTCATCCATTAATTTTACTTCAACTTAGTCCCTTATTTAGCAGGGGTCGCCACAGCGGAATGAACTGCCACAGAAAATAATATAACACAGATATAAAAATTGGTAAGAAAAATTACAATGCAAAAACAATGCAACTTGCAACTTTGCAAATGATGAATGAAGAATTCAACATGCCTCAATCAAGAAAAAGTTTGGAGCACATATGTGATGCAAAAAAAGTTAAAATGCACACCAAAAAATCTAATACTTATTTTCTAAAAGGAAATAGGCCTATAAACTACTGTTTATAGCAATGAGTGTATTAAAAGAAGTTTATTTATCTAATAATTCCAGCCAGCTTTTAGTGAACTTGCAATATTGTCAAAAACACAGAACTTTCAGTTGTTATATGTAAAAAGGCCTAAATACATGCAAGACCCTTTAAATATTTTGCTTGTCTCCAACTATTGACAGCAGATCACTCAATGAGAGAAAAGGGGATTTGCATTCGCAATATCTTTACTGCTCTGTTCATTTAACCCAAGAAATGCATTGCTTAGACCATCACTGTACCTCTCGCGATCTGTTCTCTTGCTCATTTACTCTCGTCGCCACAATTTCTGGGTATTTTAACAGATTTTTGGGGATCACAGAGCTGCTTTCATGAGAAATCGAGTCCCCCCTGACAATTGGGTCCACCTAGGACCCTGGGTGATCCTATTGGTTCACTGGAGTTGTAATAGGTATAGTTTGGAGCACCTGATTAAAACACCCACTTCACATATCTATGTGTATTTCTGTGGTTTGCCGTACAAACAATTTTAAATGCTGCTACTTATATCAAATGTCATTCATTGAAAAATAACCTTTAACAAGCAATACTGGGAATCTATACATATGTGCGAAGTGATGCACTTGTATGAGTAGGCTGAATCAATGATGATAGTACTATAATACACATAACACAGACATAAGAGAGACATACATACAGTATACACACACTTTTGTCAATAAAAATCTCACAAATATAGAAATATCTATTTACATCCATTTATCCAATTTAGTCTAACATTCAGCAATTTGATGTGATATATTTAGCGTTTCGTTTAGTTCTTTATATTTAGTTTGCACTTTTATTTTGTAAAGAGGATTAACAAGGTATTGCGAGAATAGCTGTTGATCAGGCATTCAACGCAGACGATCCATTGGGGTCCTAAGTGGGCTCGATTGCAGGGGGGACTCGATTTCTCACCACACCGGTATGAATTTGCGGGAGACTTGCGGAGCTCCCGGGGGAGGTCATAAGGTTGGATGAGACACTAAATAGGGGCGATCGCTCCGCTTCACATCAAAGCAGCTCAAAACACTGGATATATAATGGCTGCACTTGAAACAAATAAAGCATCACTTATGCGAGTCGCGCCAAAAGACTGTGGAAACAGGTCGCATAGCATCTATATATGTTCTAACTGTTGTTACACAAGCACATCGATCGCTCACGGCCACACGCATCATCTACCTGTGTGGCTGCTGTAGGCTATGCATAATAGCGCATGTCTTCCTCTGCTTGTAAACTCATAAACAAACTCATAAACACCTGTGATTGGTTCATGAGATCGGCGAGATTGGTAAGTACTGATCGAGTTCTTAAATGTGAAAATCGACTGATACAGATTTTCATCCGATCGGTTGGGGCATCGCTACTTAAAATGTATGTTGTCATTCATTTTTGCTTATATTATTTTGTTGCTGTTTTGTGGAACAAACATTTTTGTAACTTGGTCTTTGTTGCTCAATGTTTCTGGTGTTTTTCATTTTTGGAAAACAATGTTTCTTTTGGCTTTCAACTAAAATTTTGCTTAATTTGTGGTTTGTATTCAATTTCTCTGTAACAAACCCATCTGACAAAACACAAACAAAACACATTTGCTTTAGCCCAAGCCATGCTGACTTTTAACTACTTGCAGCAATTAACATTTTTGTCAAAACCTGTAGTAAATATGTCTTGTCCATTAAAAGATGCGCAAAAATCACTTTTAAAATGATCTTTCACCTAATCACCTAAAAATTCTCAATTTATCCAGTCATCTAGTTTATAAGGAGGAGATGTTTTTATATTGTTTTTTTGATGAAGGCTAGTCGTTTTCCTGTTCCTCCTCTTCCTCCTCTCCACATTCCCTCATAACCCTGGTGTGTCTCGCTGATTAGCTGCTTATATAAACATTGCTTTTGCCACCTCACCCTGTGTGCTCGAAGCCCGGTCCTCGTCTACCAATCTTTTCCTCCGGGGCCCTCTCTGTGCGTGGATATGCTCTGATTGCCTACAGCACAGAGAGTTTATCTATTACAGCTAATCAGCTTAAAGCCATGACCCCATCTTGTTTCTGCTGATTCGTATTGGGCAGAGGAGACATCGGAGGTGCTCATCCACAATTGAAAATGGAAAAAAAAAATTTAATAAAATCAGCTCTGCTCATGAATATTATTTGTGAGCGTGAATATATTAACTAACAGATTCCAGTTGAATTCAGGACTAAATTCACTTGTTTTTAAATCCCAATGGTCATAAAAGTCTTTAAATCTTATCAAGCCAATTTAATCCGATAGCAATTTAACCCGATAGCAAATTCTCATTATCCACATTGATGTATGCATCTTGAAGATGAGCGTTTATTCATTGGTTTTTAATCTTTAGAGATCAAAACATGAGACGGAACGTCGTCCAAACGAAGATGCTATATGGCGCTTCTTTTGTGACACCAGGTACATTCAGAAGTGTCTGTGATGAAGGCTTTGAACTGAGGCCTTCTTGTACGGTTTGAAGTACCAATTACGGAGAACCTATCCTTGGCTGGTTGAGATCTCATGCGGCAGGCCTTTGATCACATGGATGCCCCGTCTCGCTCTTTCTGCGCGGCTTCTTCCAGAATGTGCCGGGCACAACACTAATCTTGATGAACTCTGTTCTCTCCTCCCGGGGTTGTTTACAAGATTTAGACAAGCTGACGTTCATTTCCTGAGAGCATTTCTGTAGCTCTCATCCTACCAAGCAAAAGCCACACTTTATAAATCACTATGGCAACTAAGTGCTTCGTCTTGATACTACGGTATGTAATGCAAATGCACACTGCTTGCTTGGTGGTGCCATAGAAGGAATACTAAAACTCAAACCTTTTACTAACTTTAACACTCTGATGTATGGTGTCCACTACACTGAACAAGTAGTGATGCTATGTCAAAACCGTCTTAAGTGATGACCTTTGACCTCATCTATAATTCCATCTGTTTTTATTATGACAAATGCATTTTTTAGTCATGATTCTGTGAGCCAATTGCTAAATACAGCTATGAAAAAACTTAAGAGACTACTTGTCAATTTTCTGATTTATAGTTTTGAGTAAAACTGATATAGACTATTTCAATGTGGTCATGTCATTGGCCCATGAACATTTCCTGTTTGTTATGAGTGTTTCATAACTGTAACAAGAGGCAATTCAATCATAACTTAAGGTTATAACTTAGTGTTATAGCTATCATAACGTTATTAATCAATATGTGGCTCTTTTTGCATTCGTGTAAATTATAGAAATTAAAAGTATAAAATAGCAAATACGTTGGAACCGTAGTTATTGTTTACATCCCTCAAAATGGTCTATATAGTTTAAGTAAAATGTAATTTTTTTTAAACCATTGATTTATTTTTTCAGAGATGTTTTCAGACATGTTTATTAACAAAATACCAATGTCTTAACTTCTGAACAGTTGAAATCAACATTTAATGGTATAACCCTAATTTAAACATTAAAAATTAAGTGTTTCTGTAAAATTATGTAAAATTGTCCAATTGTACACTGTAAAACCCAAACAGTCAACTTTATCGATTGAAATGAGTGTAGTAAACTCAAAATTTACTGAAAGTTAATTCTACCTTTTTGAAAAGAGTTTTGAACTCAGTGTTGAAGGTAATGAGTTAATTAAATTCCTCATTACTTCAACTTAAATGGAGTAAGTTCACAGTACTCGTATAGATTACTTTTTTATAATGGTTTATAAATGGTTTTTATAGCAATCGGTTTCCTCAAATGGTTTGAGTTGCCTTAACTTATTGGGATTTACAGTACTCAGTTGGCTTGAGTTGTCTTCATTTATTGGGTTCTACTGTGCTCAAACTGCTTTGTTTTCTCAAATGGATTAAGTTCACAGTACTCATTAGGATTCATTTTTGAACTTTAATAGTTTGTATCAATTGGTTTCCTCAAATGGTCTGAGTTACCTTAACTTTTTGGGTTTAACAGTGTAGTGCCACATACATGATCCTTTAGAAATGACTTTAACATGCTAATAGAAATAATACTTCAAGTTTAGTGATTAAAAGCGTTGTTGAAGAAAAATAATTATGTTTTTTTACTGGGTTTGGTGGTGGGCAATAAATTAGTGTTCACTAGGACTGCGAAGGCCTTCGCATCTCGTAAGATATACTGATAATATACTGACGTTTGTGGGTCTCTTTCCTCTTGCTTTTGTATGCTGTATGGGAGTGGTTTCCTCAATGGTCAACATTTCCTGTTGGAAGTCCAGAATGAGAGTGTAGAGAAACAATTCAACCAGCCTGACATTGACTATAAACTCAAATAGTTAAGAATTTAGAATTAGAATTTCTTGTAAAAAGCAACATTTGATGTGAAAATAAAATGTACTGTAGCTGCACGTCATTCAATGCTTCAACAAATCAACAAGAAATGTCCAAAAAAAAAAACAAAGAATATAGAGTGCTGCAAGTCAAATAATAAAACATGTGTTCTTGAGAACTAGTGCAATTCTTTATTTGATTTGCAGTATAGCGTCTCTGTATTTCAACAGATTTCCTCACAAATAATTAATCATGTATACTCAATTTATTTTATTTCGTTGCTTGTTCAAGTTACTTGTTTAAAATGAGCTGAAACATTGCAATTCTTGAATGATTAGGTGGTTTATTTGTATTATGTTTAGTCTACTTAATAAATGAAAATAAGTAGTGATGGGCAAAGATTAATTGAGATTAATCACGTCTAAAATAAGTGTTTGTTTGGACATAATGTATGTGTGTTTACTGTGTATATTTATTATGTGTATATATATAAATACACACATGCATATATTTGAGATATAAAATATATATGAGTAGTTAAATCCCATTCTGAGTTAAGTATTTAAGTCAAAGGTGTAAAAATAATATTGGCATCTTGTAGCTACACTCTCAGAAATAAAGGTACAAGAGCTGTCACTGGAGTGGTACCTTTTCAAAAGTTACACATTTGTACCTAAAAGGTCCATATTAATACCTCAAGGGTACATATTAGTACCGAAAATATATACCTTTGAGGTACCAATATGGACCCTTCAAGTACAAATGTGTCCCTTTTGAAAAGGTACCACCCCAGTGACCGCATTTGGACCTTTAATTCTTAGAGTGCAGGATACCCCATTGCATTGTGTGAGTCTCTGAGATTTTGCATCAGACTTATATGCTGCAATGTACTTTATCCATTTCTAACTCTTGGATTTATCTTTGAGTAATTCATGTTCTGATATGGCTTTTTATTATTTGATTCTGTAATTGGAAAACACTTTTATCTGGAAAATAAAGTGTTACGTTTTGATTCATTGTGAATTGTCTTGAAATCTTTTATATACAGTAGATTAAGAGGAGTCTGCACTACCATTATGTTGTGACATTATGATTTTATTGATTTCTAAGGCACATTTGACTGTATAGAGCAGTGTGGCATGGCAACATGAAAACCTTTTAATCATTTAATCACTGGTATTAGCAAATTGTATGGAAATGACTAATTTTACTCTTTTAGTACGAGTGAACAGGAGGCAACTGGACTTATTGTGTATTAGTTAACCCTGCATCCTCTTCAAATCTAAGAGTGTCGAGATAATGTCCGTGAGAAGAAATGCAGGGGTTTGGCACCAACTGTAAAAGTCATTATACAAAAAATTGATAAGACATTATTTTGATGGGCCCTTTTGCACATTTTGTTGACTAAAAGTTGCATTGCGACTACATGCCAATTACTTCTCATTTGAGTATTAGTAGACTGTCTGATTAATATCTGTTGATAATGCTCCTTCAACACACATTTAACTGGCTATAAGGAAACTTTACAAGTACATGTCAACTTACACTAACCCTAACCCCAACCTTACAGTCTACTTATAATATAATGAGAATTAGTTGGCATGTAGATGCAATGTAACTTAAATTCAACAAAATGTGTAAAGTGACCAAAATAAAGTTAGACCAAAAATGTATGGAAATTTAAATATCTATGTAAAATATTCTAAGCAAAAAATTCAATGCATATAGTAACTGTAAGACATGGAAACAAAAAGATTTTTTGAGTCATTCAGTAATTCGGTCAAAATGACAGTGACTTGTCAACACCAGGTGCAATTGTCTAACCTGTGGAGAGAATCACTGTAAAATTATATTGTTCAGTATGTAACTTGATAGTAAACATAACGAAATTGGTGTTAATGTTGTGCTCAGTATGTTGGAGGCTGGAAAACTTGGCAGAAAAATAATCACATCACCATTCATGTTATTTTCCTCTCTCACAGTCATTTTCACATTTTGACAAAACATCGTTTTAGATAAATGGAAATTATCCTGAATAAATTCAGTTAAAAATGTTATCCAATTTCTTATTCAATTTCTGATTTAATACTTACCCACCCTTATAACTGGTTCCTGTAGATCATGTACTGAACAAGACCCATCATTTCCTTTAAACAATTGGAACAATCAAGGAAATGAACCAAAAGCTAATGGTGATGTTTCCTGGGTTACTGTGAGCAGGTCACAGGAGATAGAGAGCCTCCAGAGGAAACAGATTCCCCATAGAAAGTGAATGGATGAGACCTTGAGGGACTGTAAAAATTGGATATCGAATGGAACATGTATTGTAAGCAGTTGTAGAAGTGAAACATAAACACTTAGACCTAGAAACATTGAAATGTGAACATGAGTCTTATGTTAAGTTTAACTGAATTGAAATGCTTTAGTGTAAATGATATTGTAAAATAAAACAAAAAATCCATTCCAATGATCTCTACTCTACTTGGTCTAAAATTATATTCACATTATTATATTTATATGAAATTTATATTATGTTATGTTGTTGTGATAACTATAAACTATAAATAACAAAACTAACTAGATATTAAAGTTTGAGGACAAACTTTATGGTGGCTTGAAAAGCCGAGTCTAAAAGTTTGAAGTCGTTTTAAAGTGTAAATAACTGAAGCAGTTTTTATGAAGTTTGAAACAGTCGGCATAGATAAGTACATATATGTTAGCATGTTTCTAGGTTGTTGCTAGGCGGTTGCTAAAGTATTCTGAGTGGTTGCTAAGCAGTTGCTAACATCAATTAGCATGATTCTAGCATTAATTAGCATGTTACTAGCATTTTTCTAGCATGAATTAGCATGTTACTAGCATGTTTCTAGCATGAATTAGCATGTTGTTAGCATGAATTAGCATGTTTCTAGCATTAATTAGCATGTTACTAGCATGTTTCTAGCATGAATTAGCATGTTATTAGCATGTTTCTAGCATGAATTAGCATGTTTCTAGCATGAATTAGCATGTTACTAGCATGTTTCTAGCATGAATTAGCATGTTACTAGCATGATTCTAGCATGAATTAGCATGTTGTTAGCATGAATTAGTATGTTTCTAGCATGATTCTAGCATATTACTAGCATGTTACTAGCATGTTTCTAGCATGAATTAGCATGTTACTAGCATTATTCTAGCATGAATTAGCATGTAACTAGCATGATTCTAGCATGAATTAGCATGTTACTAGCATGTTTCTAGCATGAATTAGCATGATTCTAGCATGATTCTAGCATGAATTAGCATGTTTCTAGCATGAATTAGCATGTTATTAGCATGATTCTAGCATGAATTAGCATGTTACTAGCATGATTCTAGCATGAATTAGCATGTTACTAGCATGTTTCTAGCATGAATTAGCATGTTACTAGCAAGATTCTAGCAAGAATTAGCATGTTACTAGCATGATTCTAGCATGAATTATCATGTTATTAGCATGATTCTAGCATGAATTAGCATGTTACAAGCATGATTCTAGCATGAATTAGCATGTTACTAGCATGATTCTAGCATGGATTAGCATGTAACTAGCATGATTCTAGCATGAATTAGCATGTTACTAGCATGTTTCTAGCATGAATTAGCATGTAATTAGCATGATTCTAGCATGAATTAGCATGTTACTAGCATGTTTCTAGCATGAATTAGCATGTTACTAGCATGTTTCTAGCATGAATTAGCATGTTACTAGCATGATTCTAGCATGAATTAGCATGTTACTAGCATGTTTCTAGCATTAATTAGCATGTTACTAGCATGTTTCTAGCATGAATTAGCATGTTATTAGCATGATTCTAGCATGAATTAGCATGTTTCTAGCATGAATTAGCATGTTATTAGCATGATTCTAGCATGAATTAGCATGTTACTAGCATGATTCTAACATGAATTAGCATGTTACTAGCATGATTCTAGCATGAATTAGCATGTTACTAGCATGATTCTAGCATGAATTAGCATGTTATTAGCATGATTCTAGCATGAATTAGCATGTTACTAGCATGATTCTAGCATGGATTAGCATGTTACTAGCATGATTCTAGCATGAATAAGCATGTTACTAGCATGATTCTAGCATGAATTAGCATGTTACTAGCATGTTTCTAGCATTAATTAGCATGTTTCTAGCATGAATTAGCATGTTATTAGCATGATTCTAGCATGAATTAGCATGTTTCTAGCATGAATTAGCATGTTTCTAGCATGAATTAGCATGTTATTAGCATGATTCTAGCATGATTTAGCATGTTACTAGCATGATTCTAGCATGAATTAGCATGTTACTAGCATGTTTCTAGCATGAATTAGCATGTTACTAGCATGATTCTAGCATGAATTAGCATGTTACTAGCATGATTCTAGCATGAATTAGCATGTTATTAGCATGATTCTAGCATGAATTAGCATGTTACTAGCATGATTCTAGCATGAATTAGCATGTTACTAGCATGATTCTAGCATGAATTAGCATGTTACTAGCATGATTCTAGCATGAATTAACATGTTACTAGCATGATTCTAGCATGAATTAGCATGTTATTAGCATGATTCTAGCATGTTACTAGCATGTTTTTAGCATGAATTAGCATGTTACTAGCATGATTCTAGCATGTTACTAGCATGTTTTTAGCATGAATTAGCATGTTACTAGCATGAATTAGCATGTTGTTAGCATGATTCTAGCATGAATTAGCATGTTACTAGCATGAATTAGCATGTTGTTAGCATGATTCTAGCATGAATTAGCATGTTTCTAGCATGAATTAGCATGTAACTAGCATGATTCTAGCATTAATTAGCATGTAACTAGCATGTTACTAGCATGATTCTAGCATGAATCAGCTTGTTTTTAGCATGAATTAGCATGTTGTTAGCATGATTCTAGCATGAATTAGCATGTTACTAGCATGACTAGCATGTCACTATCGTGTTGCTAGCACCTTTCTAGCAAGATTAGCATGTCAGTAGGAAGTTTAAACTGTTAGCGTGTGTTAGAAAAGCTAGTCACAGTCTCTGGGACAGTTGCTAGGGTGCTGAAATTGGTTGCTAGGGAGCGGCTAGTAAGTTTAAAGGTAATCAGTGATTGGCTGCTGGCTAGACTGAGTTGAATGAGGCCAGACTCTAGTCTGTAGGACAGTCTGATGCAGAGTTATGAGCTCACAAAGGTTGATCCAATGTTAAGTAAATGGGAGTCTTTTACAATGGAAGTCTATGGGACAGTTGCTAGGGTGCTGTAAGTGGTTGCTAGGGAGTGGCTAGTAAGTTAATAGTCATCAGTTATTGGCTGCTGGCTAGACTGAGTTAAATTAGTCCAGTTAGAAGTCTGTAGGACAGTCTGATGCAGAGTTATGAGCTCACAAAGTTTGACCCAATGTTAAGTCAATGGGACTTTTGGGATTTTTCTGGGTCGTTTTTCGGAAAACCCAAGGTCGGATCAGTTAGAAAAGATATAGCAACCCGAGTCAGACCAGTTCGAAGGTTTGACGAAAGTTTGAAGTATGTAGCTTGAAAGGCCTAGGAGGAGATACACTTAGAAATTAGTCTCAGAAGAAGAAGAAGAAGAAGAAGAAGAAGAAGAAGAAGAAGAAGAAGAATAATAATAAGTTTAAGATAGATAACAGTATGCTGGCTTTTCAAGCCACCATAATTAAATTATATATAAGTAGATTTTTAACACTCTAAAATATAGCCTAAATCTATTTAATTGTATGTACAGTTGAAGTTAGAATTATTAGCCCCCCCTGCTTATTTTTTTCCCCAATTTCTATTTAACAGAGAGAAGAATTTTTCAACACATTTCTAAACATAAAAGTTTTAATAACTAATTTCTAATAACTGATTTATTTTATCTTTGCCATGATGACAGTAAATAATATTTGACTAGATATTTTTCAAGACACTTCTATACATCTTAAAGTGAAATTTAAAGGTTTAACTAGGTTATATAGGTTGACTAGGCAGGTTAGGGTAATTAGGCAAGTTTTTGTTATTGTTTGTTCTGTAGACTTTTGAAAAAAATATATAGCTTAAAGGGGCTAATAGTTTTTACCTTAAAATGTTTTTTTAAAAATTTAAAGCTGCTTTTATTCTAGCCGAAATAAAACAAATAATACTTTCTCTAGAAGACAAAATATTATCAGACACACTGTGATATACAGCATATATAATCTTTATATTTTTATATTTATCTATCCATCTATCCATCTATCTATCTATCTATCTATCTATCTATCTATCTATCTATCTATCTATCTATCTATCTATCTATCTATCTATCTATCTATCTATCTATCTATCTATCTATCTATCTATCTATCTATCTATTTATCTATCTATCTAGATTAGATTCAACTTTATTGTCATTACACATGTACAAGTACAAGGCAACAAAATGCAGTTTAGGTCTAACCAGGAGTGCAGGATACAGGTATACGTTTTAAAGTGCAATTATAAAAAAACTATGGTGATATTTACAGATGGATGTACTATGAACATTATATACTGGTTGTATTAGCTATGAACAGAGATTTACAATAAATGAATATATGTACAGGTTACTATTGATAATCAGTAGTTTGCAGATAGATTTACATTTACATTTAGTCATTTAGCAGATGCTTTTATCAAAAGTGACTTACAAATGAGGACAAGGAAGCAATTTATACAAATATAAGAGCACGAGTGAGATATAGTATAAGTATAAGTGAACAAGTGCTATAGACAAGTTTCAGGTGTGTAAAGTCTAAAAAGCAAAGCATTAGAATAAATTTTTCAGTACAGTTAGTGGTATAGCCAGATAGGCAGTTAAGATTAGGAAGGAAAGTGGAGACTAAATAGATGAGTTTTAGTCGTTTCTTGAAGACAGCAAGTGACTGCTGTTCTGATGTAGTTAGGGAGTTCATTCCACCAACTGGGCAGATTGAATGCGAGAGACAGATAAACCTAATTACAAATGTACATGTGCAGTGGGTGTGTACAGTTCAAATAAATGAATCAGTGCAATGTAGTGCATTGAATATGTGCAAGTTTTAAATGGGCAAATGTTAAATAGTGCAGTGATTGTGAGGAGTATAAGTTAGAAGAGAGTGGGGGATGTATAAGGGGGCAAAAGAGTCAGTGGGGGGCAAAGTTCAAAAGGGAAACAGCTTGGGGGAAAAGCTGTTCCTTAGTCTGCTAGTTTTTGTCTGGGGGGGTTGAAGCACCTGCAGGAAGACAGGAGAGAAAACAGTCTGTGAGCAGGGTGAGAGTTGTCCTTAAGAATACTGCATGCTCGGCGCAGACAGTGTTTCTTCTGGATGTCCTCTATGGTTGGCAGTGTAGTCCCTGTGATGCGTTGGGCAGTTTTCACCACCCGCTGCAGTGCCTTACGCTCAGCAACAGAGCAGCTTCCATACCAGAGTGTGACGCAGTTGGTCAGGATGCTTTCTATTGTGCAGCGGTAGAAGTTCACCAGGACGGCTGATGAAAGCTGGTTCTTCTTAAGTTGCCTTAAGAAAAATAGGTGCTGGTGAGCCTTCTTGACCAGGCTGGAGGTGTTGGTGGTCCAGGTAAGGTCCTTTGAGATGTGGGTCCCCAGGAACTTGAAGGATGAGACAGGCTCAACGGCCATCCCATTAATGTGGATGGGATCATGTGAGCCTGTTCGTCCCTTCCTGTAGTCCACAATGAGCTCCTTGGTCTTGTTGGTGTTAAGGAGCAGATTATTGTCGGTGCACCAAGTGGCCAGATGCTGTATCTCCTCCCTTTAGGCAGTCTCATCACTGTTGCTGATTAGACCTATTGCTGTGGTGTCATCTGCAAATTTAATGATAGTGTTGTATCTGTTCACAGACCTACAGTAGATGGTAAAAAGGGAGTAGAGGAAGGGGCTCAGCATGCAGCCCTGTGGTACACCAGTGTTGAGTGTGACGGTGGTGGACCATATGTGGCCTGATCTAACATTCTGATGTCTGTTAGTCAGAAAGTCCATAACCCAGTTGCAGAGATATCGTGTCGATATCCAGGTCTCTAAGTTTGATCATTAACTTGGAGGGTATGACAGTGTTGAATGCTGAGCTGAAGTCAACAAACAGCATTCGTGCATAGGTGTTTTTATTGTCCAGGTGTGTGAGGACAGAGTGCAGTGCTATGGAGACGGCATCTTCTGTGCTCCTGTTGTCGCAGTAAGCCAAC